>NW_006402202.1:2358-5980 GCF_000299155.1 Elephantulus edwardii
GTACATAACAACAACAACAGCACAGTAAAACATCAGGAGGAGATTAAAGAAACAATCCAAACAAACACAGAGAAAACAAATGAGGCATTAGAGGAACTGGAAAAACAAGAAACCCTCATTCAAAATATGAAATCTAAGGTTTCTTAGGTCGTCAACATGATGGAGGGACATAAAAATAGAGGTGAAGAGACAAAAAAGAGAATAAGTGAAATAGAAGATAGAATTGTCACCACGTATCTGATTGAGAACAAAAGCAGAATAATAAAAGAAGGAAGCAGAAGAAAATTTAAGAATAATTTGGGATATCTCTAAAAGAAATTCATGTCATTGGAATCCCAGAATGGGGAGAAGCAACTAAAGGCACTGAAGAAGTTGTGGAAGAATTACTAGAGGAAAGCTTCTCAGGCATAATGACGCATGACTGAATATATATTCAAGAAGCTGAGCCAACACTATATAGAAGAGACCCTAAAAGAAAAACACCAAGGCATATCATTGTCAAATTTGCTAGAATCAGAGATAAGGAGAGAATCTGAAAGCAACGAGAGAGAGAGAGAGAGTGAGAGAGAAATGTATAAGGGAGAAGAGTTAAGATTAAGTGCTGATTTCTCAGTAGAAACCATGGGAGCAAGAAGACAATGGAATGGCATATATCGAACACCCAAAGAACACAACTTTCTACCAAGAATTCTGTACCCATCAAAACTGTCCATCAGATTCAAAGGAGAGATCAAACTGTTCCCAAAAATACAGAATGTAAGGGAGTTCATAAAAAGAAACCAGCCTTACAGGAAACAATGAGAGACGTCCTTCATACAGAGATACCACAATAAACAGGATGGACCAAAATAACTAGCAACAATGCCAAAAAAAGAATTGAACAAAATGATAGCAGTAAATCCTTACCTCTCAAAGATTACACTGAACGTGAATGGTTTATATGCACCACTGAAGAGAAAAGAAGTAGCAGATTGAAGAATAAAGGAGAAAAAAAATCATACATTTGGAAGCTGAACAACAACTTGCTTGAACACGACTGGGTACAAGAAATAAAAAATGAAATTAAAAAGTTTCTTCAACAACCTAGAGATGGAAAACTAAACCTAAAACAACAGCCAAAAAATAAAAAAAAGTTCAAACAAATGACAATGAAAATACTAATTAATGAAAACTCTCGAAAACAGCCAAAGCTGTAATCAGAGATCAATTTATAGCAATAAGCAAACACATCAAAAGACAGGAAAAATTGACCATTGATTCTCTAATGCAACATCTCCAACAAATTGAAAAAGGACAACAGGAAAACCCGACATCCTCTAAAAAGACTGAAATTGTAAAAATTAGAGTAGTGATAAATAAAATAGAAAACTGAAAAGCAGTTGAAACTATCAACAAAAGTAGGAGTTGTTTCTTTGAAAAGGTCAGTAAAGTTGACAAACCATTAGCAAAATTCACAAAAGAAATGAAGGAGAAGACACAAATAATCTGAATAAGAGATGAATAAGGCAACATCACAACACAATCAACTAAAATAAAAAAGCTAACATTAGAGTATTTTGAAAAACTAAACTCAAACAAATATGAAAACTTAGAGGAAATGGACAAATACTTAGAAATGCACAGCCTACCTAAGCTGACACAAACCGAAATTGAACATGTGAACAGACCAATACAAAAGAAGAAACTGAAAAGTTAATACAGCAACTTCCAACCAGAAAAAGCCCTGGACCGGATGGTTTTACAAGTGAATTTTAGCAAACATTCAGAGAACAACTGTCACCAATTCCACATAAACTATTCCAGGAAACAGAAAGATGGAACTCTCCCAGATTTATTCTGTGAAGCAAACATATCCTTGATAATAAAGCCAGGAAAGGACATCACCAAAATAGAAAACTATAGGCCAGTATCTCTTATGAACATTGATGCAAAAATCCTGATAAAATATTGGCCAATAGAATCCAACGATACATCAAAGAAATAATCCATCATTATCAAATGGGATTCATAATAGGTATGCAAGGATGGTTCAACATAAGAAAAACAATTAATATAATTCATTATAATAACAAAGCAAAGAACAAGAACTACATGATACTATCAATTGATGCAGAAAAGGCCTTTGCCAAAATCCAACACCCTTTTCGATTAAAACACTCAACAAAACAGGACTAGAGGGGAATTTCTTCAATATAGTAAAAAGTATTTATGAAATCCCAAGAGCCAACATTGTTCTCAATGGAGAGAGGTTAAGGGCATTACCTTTAAGAATAGGAAGTAGGCAAGGATGCCCATTATCACCTCTCTTATTCAATATTGTATTGGAAGTCTTAGAGATAGTAATAAGACAATAGAAGGAAATAAGATGTATCCAGTTTGGCAAAGAGAAGGTAAAATTATTTCTCTATGCAGATGATATGGTGGTATACCTAGAAAACCCTCAAGACTCAGGAAGAAAACTATTGGACACAGTTGACCAATTCATCAAAGGAGCAGGATACAAGATCAGCATACAAAAATCAGTTGGACTTCTCTACAGTGAAAAAGAGAATACAGAGTCAGAGCTCAGAAAAACAATACCCTTCACAATAGCTAATCACAAGATAAAATATTTGGGAATAAATATAAGTAGAAGCACAAAGGATCTATTCAAAGAAAATTACAAAACATTACTACAAGAAACAAAAAGAGACCTGGAGAGTGGATCCCTTGCTCATGGATAGGAATACTCAATATTGTGAAAACGGCAATACTGGCAAAGGCAATTTACACGTTCAATGCAATCCCAATACAAATACCAATCCCATTCTTCAACGAGATGGAAAATGTAATCTCCAGTTTCGTTTGGAATGGAAAGAAGCCCTGAATAAGCAAAGCACTACTTTAAAATAAAAAGAGGTTGGAGGCCTCTCACTCCCTGATTTAAAATCCTAGTACACTGTCGTGGTGGCCAAGACAGCGTACCACTTGTAAAATGACAGACACATAGATCAATGGAATAGAATTGAGAACCCAGAGATCAGGCCATCTAACTCTGGTCAACTGTTTTTTGACAAGGAGATGAAATTAGTTAGGTCGGGAAATGATAGCCTTCTTAACAAATGGTGTTGGCAAAATTGGAAAACTATTTCCAAGAAGAATTAAGCAAGATCCACACCTCACCCCATACGCAAAAACCAACTCAAAGTGGATCATGGCCCTAGGACTAAAACCAAGGACTCTAAACTTCATTAGAGAAAAGCTTGGAAGAACTCTAGGAGTCCTAAGCCACTACGTAAACAGTCTTACAAGTATCCTTAAAAATCTACAGTCAGGAGAGGATAAAATAGATTAATGGGACCTTCTCAGAATCCCTATGAACATCCAAAACCTTCTCCAACAGCGTAAAAAGGGAAGCCACAGACTAGGGTAAAGTGTTTGGTAATTACATGTCAGATAAGGGACTTATTTCTAGAATTTATAAAATACTTGACCACCACAACAAGATAAAGGGAAATAATGCAGTTGTAAAATGGGCATGGATTATGAACAGACACTTCACCAAGGAAGACATTCAGATGGCCAACAAGCACATGAAGAAATGTTCAAAATCCCTAGCTCTAAGAGAGATGCAAATCAAGAC
>NW_006402203.1:0-515 GCF_000299155.1 Elephantulus edwardii
GTCATTTATGGTCTCCTTAGGGTATATTCCCAGTAGTGGAATTGCTGGGTCAAATGGTATCTTTATTTGCAACTTTTTGAGAAAGCGCCACAATTACTTTCAGAGTGACAGGATTGAATTTTGAATTTTCAAGTTCTGGTCTAAAATTTTGTGAACTTATGATCTGCAAAATTGCAAGTCCAGAAAACAAGTGAACTACTCCTGAGAATAAAGATAATAACACTATCAACAACAACTACAAAGTAGCTATTTATTTCTTTGAGTTTGAAATGGAATGCAATATGTCCATTATCTCTGTTAATCTTCATCAGGGCCCTAGGAAATGCTTACAGACAAAAATCAACATAACAATTGTGAAACAAAGTAAATATATGTTGTTGTTGTTGTTGTTATGTGCCCTCGAGTCACCTGCGACTCATTGCGACCCTATGTACAACAGCCCTAAACTCCGCTTTGTCCTGTGCCAATCGCACTGTCTCTGACACTCCCATCCCAATTATCCCAGTCACTGAATC
>NW_006402203.1:2133-6001 GCF_000299155.1 Elephantulus edwardii
AATGGAGAAAATAGTAATTTAGTAGTCCTGGAACAACACGATCTCAATATAAAAGGAATAAAGTCAGACTTCTATTTTGTACTGCCCACAAAAATTAACTCAAAGGCTTAACTATAAGGGCTAAACATAGTATAGACAGCATAAATGTAAATCTGTGTGAATGTGTTTTAGGCTAGGATTTCTTAGATATTTAATTAAAAGCACAATTAAAAGAAATAGATTAGTGGGGTTTTATTTTTTTTTAGATCTATAAAAGAATATTACCATGATATTGGAAAAAAAAGTGACAGATACAGAAAGAATGGATGAAAATACTTTCAAATTGTAAAGACTCATTAAAAATACAGAATTATTATAATTTAAAAGTAGAAGATTAAGAATGTTATTTTTAAACTGTGATGTTGTTGAGGTTGTGTGCTGTCAAGTTAGAACTGACTCATAGTTGATCCTCCAACAAGTTTTCAGAGGCAATAAATTCCATGAGAGGAGATTTTCCATCCTTCTTCCATGGTTAAATAGGTATATGTTGTTGTGTACTGTAGAGGCAAACCAACCTATAACTGACCATTGCCCATCCATCTCCTGTAGAGCAGTTGGTGTCCTCAAATTGCATGCTTTCGGAATTGCAGCACAGTTTCTTGACATTAGGCCACCAGAGAAGATTTAAATAAATATTTATTAAAAGAATGAATGTAAATCAATTATGTGAACATGAAAAACTGGTATCTTTAGTCATTAGAGAAATTAAAATGACTACCAAACACAGTGAAATATCACTTCAGATCTATTAGATTGATACACAAAAAAGGAAAGAAAATAAAAGCCATATAAAGTATGTTGAGATACAGGACCTCTCATACATTGCTGATAAGACTGTAGAATTATGCAATCACTTGATAAACAGTCAGTTTCAAAAGGCTAAACATATAGATGGGAATATCTAATGTAAGGTATGTATTTGAGAGAAATTTATATATGCACACACATATGTATACACATACAAGCATAGGAATGTTTTCAAGACATTTATTCTTGAGAGATAAATAATAAAGATAACCAAAATTCCACCAACAGATTAACAGATTTATGGATAAACAGAGCATAGATTATCGAAATTGTTAAGTGTCATTGAGTCGAGTATAACTCATCGCAACCCTCTGAACAACAGTTTTGAATAATGTCCTGTCCTGTGCCATCCTTATCATTCCTGATATATTTGAGCGGATTGTACCAGACACTGTATCAATACATCTTCTCTTTTTCTGACTCTCCACCTTTCCAAAGCTGATGTCCCTTTCCATGGAACAGCCTCTCCTAACAACTTGTCCAAAAATATGTGAGATGAAGCTTCACCATCTTTGCCTCCAAGGAACACTCTGGTTGTACTTTCTTCAAGACATATTCATCTGTTATTTTGGCAGACCATGTGATATTCAACACTGTCCTCCAACATCACAACTCAAATGTATCGATTCTTCTGTCACCTTTATTCATTGTTCAGCTCTCAAACATCTACCAGGTGATTGGAATGACTATGGCTTGTATCAGGGGCAACTTCGTCTTTAACCAAACTTTAATTATTCCTCTTTAAGACTTTGGAACTGGTCCTGAGAGTAGACTTTTCCATTGGAATATATCTCATTATACAAAGGCATTTGACTCTATGGTCAGAACAAGGTACGGCTAACATTGAGAAGAATGGGAATCCCAGAGCACTTAATTGTGCTCATTCAAAATCCATACCTAGAATAGGAGGCTGTTATGTGACCATCCAGGGAACGTATATTCCTTTTAGACAGTTCTCTCCATCATATGTTTCAATGCAGTATATATCATTCCTTCCCTCCTTCTCTGCCTTCCCTCAACCCCAATGTCAGTCCCATTTTACAATAGTGGCCTTATGCAATATTTGGCCTTTTGTGACTGAGATATTTCACTCAGCATAATTTCCTCCAGGGTCATCTATTTTGCATAATATTTCCTGAGTTCCTTGTTTTTCAATGTTGCATAGTATTCCATTGTGTGAATAGACCAGAGCTTCTCTATCCATTCATTTGTTGATGGACACTTGAGTTGTTCCCAGCTCTTTGCTATTATGAACAAAACAACAGTACACATTTGTGCACATTATCTTCTTGGATGGTGGTTATAGTTTCTTTAGGAAAAATTCCCAGTAGTGGAAATGCTGGGTCAAATGGTATTTCTATTTGCAACTTTTTGAGAAAGCGCCATACAGCCTTCCGTAGTGGTTACACCATTTTACATTCCCACCCATAGTGAAAAAGCATTCCAGTTACTCTACAACCTCACCAGAATTTGATGTTTACTGTTCTGTTAAATTTTGCTATTCTTACTAGGGTGAGATGATATCTCATAACTGTTTTGATTTGCATTTCTCTTAGAGCTAGAGATTTTGAACATTTTTTCATGTGTTTGTTTGACAAATGAATGCCGTCTTTGGTGAAGTGTCTGTTCATATCCTGTGCCCATTTTTCAGTTGGGTTATTTTCCTTTATCCTGTTGCAGTGTTCGAGTATTTTATAAATTTTAGATATGAGTCCCTTGTCTGACATGTAATTACAAAATATTTTTCCCAAACTGTGGTTTCCCTTTTTAACTTGTTGCAGAAGTTTTTGGATGTGCACAGGGATCATAGTCTTTCTTATCACTTATTATGCATTTAAGAGCTGGACAATGAATAAGGATGACAGAAGAAGAATTGGTGACTTTGATCTGAGGTGGTGAAGACGAGTACAGAACATCCCATTGATTGTCAAAAGAACAAACAATTATGTCTTGGAAAAAGTGCTCTTTAGAGGCAGAGATGATAAAACTTTACCTCACATACTTCAGGCTTGTTGCTAGGAAGGGCTATTCCTTGGAGAAGGACATGATGCTGGGAAGGGTGGGAGATCAGTGAAGGAGAGGAAGGCTCTCAACCAAGTGGATTGACACAGTGGCTGCCGCAATGGCTTCAATGTGTCAGGAAGTGTGATAATGGAACAGCATAGGACAGAGTTCAGAGCTGTTGTTCATTGGGCCACTGTAGGTTGTACTCAACTTTATGGCCCCAACAACAACATACAACTTCCAATCTCCTGACTGTTGGTAACAAGCAGTTGACTACGAATTCAAGCAACATGAAATAGATAACAATTCAAATATTTTCTCCATATATCATGATATTACCTATTAACCCATTTATAAAGACCTTTCTTTTCTTGATTTTGAGATGTAACCCATAATGAGGGCTGTAATCTTTGATCTTCTACTGCAAGAATATCAAGTCCTCCTCCCTTTTTATTAACAAAGATTGTGTCATCTCAATAGGGAATGTTGTTAATGAGTTTTACTCTGATCTTGATGCAACACTCTTTTTCAAAAATTCAGTTTCTCTACTGATTGACACATCCTACAGATTGAACAGCTGGAGAAAGAACAGAACCCCGATGCACCCATTTCCTGTGTTAAACCATGCAATATTCCCTTGTTCTGTTCAACCAATAGTTTCTTTTTATAAGTATAGATTTTGTATAAGCACAATTTAATATCTGGTATTCCCATTCTTCTCAAAATAAGCCATAGTTGGTTATTACCCACAAAGTCAAATGCCTTTGCATAGTCAATAAAACACAAAACCACATTCTTCTAGTATTCTGTGCTTTCAACCAATATCTATCTGGCATTAACAATGATATTCCGGGAACCTTTGTATCTTATAAACTCTGACTGAACTTCTAGAAGTTCTCTGTCAATGTACTCTTCTAGCTAGTTTTTTGTTTTTATTTGTTTTGGGTGTGTTTTTTTTAATTACATAAAGATTCTCACCCTGGGCCAATTGGCTGCATTATGATAGACGGTGAAGAGA
>NW_006402204.1:0-525 GCF_000299155.1 Elephantulus edwardii
GCACCTCCCCAAACCCCACTCCCTACCCCCAAATATAATCCACTCTGCAACCCTCATTTGCATCACTACATTTTAATCTCAGAAAATTAAGCCTATCAAGACAAGTTCATGTCCTTCATGGAAGATTACACTACTAAATTTCCAGCCTCCTTTGCCTTTTTACTTGATTCTGGACAGTAACAAGGGTAAGTCTATTTAAGTGTGGTGGGGCTTTCTTAATGAAAATATTATAGTAATCAGTATCACTCTTTTTTCTAATTTTCTTGTCTTGTCATTGTGTTGCAATTATTAAAAACTACCAGAACTTAAATACACAAAAGTCCTATTATCTTTTAATGGAAAAATCAAATTGAACAGCTAAGCGGGAAATACTACAGGAATGTCTATCTGTGTTTCATTGGCATGGATCATAACAAACTATGGCTGACTCTGAGAAGAATGGGAATCCCAGAACACGTCATCGTTCTAATGCGAAACTTATACTTGGACCAGGAGGTAGTCATCAGAACAGAGCAAGGGAACACT
>NW_006402204.1:4505-5099 GCF_000299155.1 Elephantulus edwardii
ATTGATGAAGAACATGACTGAGTATATTGTGGACTGACAAAAGAATTAATAAATATATCTTGGGGTGAAAAATAGTCAGAAAGATATTACAACACATTTACTTTGGGGACATCATCAGGAAAGATCAACTGCTAAAAAAGAACTCTATTTTTTGTGTAGTAGTGGAACAGCAATGACAGATTCACAAACTCTCAGGAGATCTATGCACGAATATAATGCAAGCACATTCGTCTTAGACTCAGGAAAAAATTAAGGTGCTCCTGCAGCCTCCTCCCACGGAGACAGGACTTGAGAAATGTATGTGGAGATATTCCTGTCAGTGTTAACAGACATTTAAACCTTTATACAATGTGATTTTTTATTTGTTTTGATGTTGTTTTGTCAAAAACTTTTCCCAAGTAGTTGCTTCTTAGGACATGCAGGCTGCTTTGTGCATCTTCAGATTTAGGAAATTCTGTCATTAATTTCTAGTTGCCTTTCCGTTAACCCCAGTTTGATATAACCTGTTCAAACTCACATCAATCTTAAGTACAACACAATCAAACATTGTTCTGCTGTGTACCATTCTCATAATCTTTGGTATGTTTGAACTCA
>NW_006402204.1:6622-7139 GCF_000299155.1 Elephantulus edwardii
AGATTGACAAGTAGTAAATATCTTTTAAAAAATTATTCTATTGTATTATATGCATAGAAATTGCTGCCAGAAAACAAAAATTATTTTTCACTTATAAATAAGAACAATAAATCCAGCCAGTCAATATATCCGAAAAAAATATGTCAGGGAAAAATATGGAAACACTGCTATAAGCTTAGTTATAACCAAGAAGGATTGATTACCTGTAAAAGAAAACCCATTCATTGTTGCAATTAACATGTCACACATCACTAAGCAATCTGTTTGTGGGAAGAAAAACCTCTTCTCTCAAGAAACACACAGCCTGGTGGTGAAGGTATGTTGTTGTTGTTGTTATGTGCCGTCGAGTTGTTTCCAACTCATAGCGACCATATGCACAACAGCCCTAAACCCTGCTCTATCCTGCGCCAACCGCACTGCCCCTGACACACCCATCCCGATTACCCCAGTCACTGAATCAATCAATCTCATAGAGGGTCTTCCCCTCCTGCGCTGTCCCTCCACCCTCCCAAGCATG
>NW_006402205.1:0-515 GCF_000299155.1 Elephantulus edwardii
CTGCAAATGATCTAATTTATGCTTCTTATTTGATGGACAGAATTCCTAGATACAGGATCCATGGCTAGCTAGTGTTTTCTTTCAACTTTCTGTATATGCTTTCCCATTGTCTTCTAGCCCACAAGTGTTCTTCTGAGATATCAGAACTTAATCTAATTGTGTTATTTTTGTAGGTGACTGTTTTTCTCTTGTTGCTTTCAGAATTTTATCCTTATCTTTAATTCAAAGAATATGCCAATGATATTTTAATCAATGTCTTGATGTTTTTTGTTTTTTGGGTCTAGTCCTTTTGATGCTTGCTGTGCTTCTTGAATGCGGATTTCCTATTCTTCTAATTCTTTTCCCACAATTTTCTTAGTGATTTCTCTGTCACTCCCATGTTCTGGAATTCAAATTATATATAGGTTTTTCCTTTTGATGTAATTCCACATGTTTCTAAGGTTTTTCTTAATTTTCTTTACATCTCACCTTTGATTTTTCATCCAGTGTGTTTCCAGTGAGACTCTTGTCTTCTA
>NW_006402205.1:2025-3090 GCF_000299155.1 Elephantulus edwardii
AAGAAACACTCTTGATGTACACTTTCCAGGACATCTGTTTGTTCTACTGGTGGTCTTAGTGATATTTAGTAATCTTCTTCAGCACCACAACTCAAAGACATAAATTTGCCTTTCATTTTTGATCATTGTCCAGCTCTCTGATGTATATCAAGTGATTGAGAAGACCATAGCCTGAATCAATGGTATCTTGGCCCTCAAACTGACATAATAGTTCTTCAGTATTTTGGAAAAGTTTCTGACAGCATACCTGGCCAATGCAATAACTCTCCTGATTTCTTGACTACTGATACCATGGGTGTTGATTGTTCCTCTTGAAATACCTCTCTGGCTCTACTTCTCTCTCTCTCTTGCTCTCATTTATTAAGTGCATTATGAGCAACTTGAGCATGATCCACCGTCTCTAGACATTTTTGTGAAAGATACCCATCAGTTATATTAGCAGATTAAATATGTGCCTGAGGATTGGTAAAAAGGGAATGTTCTTTATCATATCTAATATTATTCTTCCTCACCTATTCTAGATTTAAATATAGAGAAAACCTGGAAAAATGTTATAGATCACCTTTCCTTTTTTTTTTTTCTTTTTCTTTTTTGAAATGCTTTAAAATACAAGAACCTGCACTGCAATCCTGAATGCACACAGTCTGAATTCACCAGCTTTCTCAAAGAAGAAGGATGGGCAGTCTCCACCCATGTAAGTAACTGCCTCTAAAAACCAGCTGGAAGATCAGCTATGGTTCACCTCCAATTTGATAGTACTCTACCACTACAACAATAAATGTAAATTTATGTAATTACCTACATATAATATCAAAATGAATGAAAATGTTGGAATCATTTTGTTCGTATTATTAAGTGATTTGAAGTCTATTTAGTATTATTTTGATTATATCAATATTTCATGAGCTTTATTCTTTTTGCATTTACTGTAAGAATAGTTGATTTGTAAGAAATTCTTTGTGGCTTCATTGAAATTTATGGTGACCACAATTTTTCTTAATAATTTACTTCCTTTCAAGAATTTTCATTTCTTGGCGCAATAGGGGACAGTATCTTCAGTATTTA
>NW_006402205.1:5075-6068 GCF_000299155.1 Elephantulus edwardii
TTGGTATTTGTATTGGGATTGCATTAAATGTGTAAATTGCTTTTGGTAGTATTGCCATTTTCACAACATTGAGTCTTCCTATCCATGAAAGAACAACAAAATTGAGACATGGAGCCATCGACCACTTAATTATAATAGCTCAAATTGAAAATGGTGTCTTTAAATTTTAAATTAAGTCTTATATTCAATGGTTCAACAAGATCTTCTTCTAATTTAAGAATAATGGGAAAATATCTGGCCTCTGTAAATACTAAAAAAGAGAAAGAAAAGAAATAAAATAATAAAAAAATTTATTTGGCTTTAAATTGATTTATGTTTTGGAGACAGACATGAATAAATAGAAGTAGTAATTATAGTTCATAGATTATTCAAAGCAAAGTAAACATAATTTATTATAGGCTCCCAATTATACATTTTAAAATTTATGTTTTGTTTACTTATTATCTCAAAGCATTGGTATATTAGTATATTCAGACAAGTTGGATTAAGTTCTATATTCTATTTCAACTACAGTAATGTTCTTAAAAATCTCTATATTTTCACTTAAAAATACTAAGTTGTAATTATTTTGACATTTTAGGAGTTTTCTTAATATCTTTTTTCATCTTATCTTGTTGTTGCTGTGTATAGTAGTGTTGGAACTGACCCATAGCTGACCATCCAGCAGGTTTTCATAGGCAGTTAATCACACACTAAGAGATTGCCCATTCTTCTCTCGTAGACCATCTGGTGGTCTTTAACAACGTGCTTTCAGGATTGCAGAACAACCTCTTGCTCCTAATCCAGTAGATAACAGTAGGAAAATATTATTTGAATGAATTGTAACTTACAACAGAGTTTTTTTTATTAACTATAATATCTAATTTATTGGAAAATCACTCTAACTATGAAACCCAAAGTTCTCTACACAAATTTTCACATATTGAAAGTGAAGATTTAATTTTCTTTTTCAAATAGATCTACCTTAACATTATAAAATATGTTTATTGATTA
>NW_006402206.1:0-6002 GCF_000299155.1 Elephantulus edwardii
CCCCAGTTCGCTCCTCTCTTTCAAAAGTAAAAGAAAGACTACCTCCCTGGTACGCAATCCCCCCGCACCCCTCCCACCGCCCCAAGTACATTCCACTATGCAACCTTAATTGTGGACTCTTGTGATTCTGTATTTTTTTTTCTTCCATTATATTTCTAAATCCAAGTTGTCTACTCCCAAGATGACTTTCACCCTAATCATTCAGACCTCATATCACTGCAACAACACAAAAAGGCTGGTATCAATTTAGAAGGCAAGGCCCTTGGTTAAAAAAAAAAAAAACCAAATCTGCTGGTACAAACCAGATTCTGACTCTTAATAATCCTCCATCAAAGATCCCAGGCTCAACTTTCTTCCAGGTAGAGTGTTAATTGTGTTTAGAGGTTAGGTTCTGATTCATGATAATAAAAACATTATGTTGTTGTGGTTCTGTAACGTCAAGTCTGAATCCACACATAGCTGATCCTCTGGCGGATTTCCAGAAACTCTAAAACACTATACTTACCAGCAAATTTCTGGTACACTGGAAGATCTTATCCCTGCCCCCAACCTGGCATTCTACAATGGGGTAAAAAGTGAAATTCTCCCTTCGGTCCAGACATTCCTATCACATCTAGGAAAGAAGACAAATAAAAATGAAAGGCAGAAAAACACAAAAGAAAAAAACCCTGCTATTCAGTAGATTCTGGTTCATAAGGCCTTGTTGGATAGAGTAGTATTGCCCCATAGGGTTTTCAGGGGTGTAACTATTTACAGAAATGGATGGTCACTTCTTTCTCCTACAGAGATGATGGCTGGTTAAAACCAATCTCAGTGACTGGGGAAATGGGATTAGGTCTGTCAGAGACAAAGAGACTTGCTTAGGACAGGGCAGGGTTCAGAGCTAAAGGACTTAGGGTTGCTATGAGTTGTAGGTGACTCAGTGGCATATAACAACAACAAAGACTGGCAGATGAATAAGAGAGATGCAAATCAAAGCCATGAGATATCATCTTACACCAGTAGCAGTGGCAAATACATGTTGGAGAGGATGTGAAGAGACAGGAACTATCATACACTGTTGGTGGGATTGTAAAATAGTACAAACACTCTGAAAGATGGTTTGGCAGTTCCTCAAAAAGTTGGAGACAGAAACTCCGTATGACCTAGCTATACCACTACTAGGAATATACTCTAAGGAAATGGAAATGAGAACTGAGACACAAATGGAGATCTGTACACCATTGTTCACAGCAGCATTATTCACCATGACAAGAACATGGAAACAGCCCAAATGTCCAACCACAACTGAATGGATTGAGAAATCGTGATACATTCACACAATGGAATACTATGCTGCACTCAGGAGCAACACTTTAAAAAAATAATTACATAACTTGAGAGAGATAAGAGAGCATTATTCTGAGTGAACTAACTCAGTCTCATAAGGACAAATACTGCATAAGACCATTATTGTAAAAATAGAAAGGTAACTAGTAAAACATGTATTGGGATGCAAAGGGAGAAGGGGTGGGAGCAGAAGGGTGAGTATAGGTAGGAGCAAAACCACAGGGTTGCACATTTTGGTGGGTCGAGGGAGGGGGTGAGGGAAATGGGAAAGTTCCAGTGGGGATCTGAAAAGATTGGGTAATGATGGGTAAGGTCCAATAGTGATGGATATTTTTTGTTTTCACTCTCGTGTGTGTGTGTACCATCGAATTGGATCTGATCGGTACAGGAGGAGATTGCACCTCCTTCTTCAGCAGAGCATCTGGTAGATTTGAACCGTGTGCCTTCGGGGTTGCAGCACAGCTTCTTGCCACTAGACCACCAGATCTCCCAAAAAGAATTTCTTTCTTTTCCCCCCATATGTTGTGGAAATCATTTTGTTGTTGTTGTGACTGATTTTATAAAACATAATGCATGAAAATGATTGCATAAAACACAATATGAATGAAGAATAATGTAAACCGCAATGTATATTTTTAAAAAACTCGAAATTTTCTTACCATGAAAAAAAGCCAAAAAAGGCAGACCAGCACTTTAACCATTGCATCACTTGTTTTTGTTGTTTTGTGCCATTAAGTAGCCTGTGATTCATAGAGACCATATGTACAATTGAACAGTGCCTTATCCTGAGCCAGTCCCATTGTCTCCGACAAACCTGCCCCATTACCCTTGTTACCATCTCATCTGTGGTCTTCGTTTCCTGAGCGGTCTCTCACCCTTCTAAGTATGAAGTCCTTCTCCAAGGACTGGTCCCTTCTGGCCATATGCCCAAAGTATGTGAGGCAGAGCTTCAAAATCCTTTCCTTCAAGGAGTAGCCTGGTTTCATCCTTTCTAGGACAGACCTGTTTGTTCTCTTGGCAGTCCATGATGTGTTCAATACTCTTCTCCTGCTCCACAACTCAAAGGCATCTACTGTCATCCTTAGTCATTATCCAGTTATTGATGCATGCAAAGCCCATCGCCTGAATTAGGCGCACTTTAGTCTCTA
Source organism: Elephantulus edwardii (assembly GCF_000299155.1). Lineage (NCBI taxonomy): Eukaryota > Metazoa > Chordata > Mammalia > Macroscelidea > Macroscelididae > Elephantulus > Elephantulus edwardii. The sequence goes on from NW_006402206.1 coordinate 2,478, forward strand.
GACTGACATCATTACTCTTTAGCACTTTGGAGAGGTCCCTGACAGCAGATTTCCCTAACACAATTCATCTTTTGATTTCCTAACCGCTTGTGTCAAGAGTGTGATTGTTAACAACCTTAATCTCCTCTCCATCTATTAATGGCCCATCGGTGAGAATTTTTGTCTTCTTGATGTTGAACTTCAATCCAAATTGAAGACTACAGTCCCTGATCTTCTGCAGCAAACACTTCAGGTCCTCCTCAGTTTTGGCAAGGAAGGTTGTGTCATCTGCTTAACACAGGTTGTTGATGAGTCTTCCTCCAATCCTGGTGCCACATTCTTCCTCCTAAAGTCCAACCTCCCAAATGATCTGTTCCGCATATAAATTGAGTTATGAAAGTTATGGAGACAGGAGATGCATCCCTGATGCACCACTAGGGCTTAAAACCCTGGCAGGAAACTGACGGAACTTTGAGCCTCCACGCGTGCAGTTGGTAGGGTTGCTTAATAAAAAGAACATCTCCGGTTCAGCGAGGAAGTAATACTATCTGTGGGTTGGGCTTCCAGGTTTCCAATTTTCATTGGCCATCCATACGCTGGGAGGCGGGCTTGTGTCCCAGCCACATCCTAACATTGGCTACTGGAGCGGCGCTGGTTTAGAGTGAGAATTGCACGTTGTGCTGGAGAAAGTGTGCCGCTTGGTTGTGGAGCCCTGTGTTTTGAGTGGCGGTTTGCGATTAGGTTTCATTTAGGTCCTAGTGGTATGGATCGCGTATGGAGTGCGTGGTGCGGCAAGTGCGCTAGAGGGAAAGGCTTGTCGCCCGTGTGGGCTCAGTGCATCGTGGTCGCCTGGCTGAACAGGGCCGAATGGGACCAGGTAATGGTCTATCTGTTCTGCGAGGACCACGCGTTGCAGAGGTACGCGCTGAACCGTATCACCGTGTGGAGGAGCAGGTAAACCGCGGATTCGTGCAAGCAATGCCTTTCCTCCTTTGTTGTGCTCGTCTTAGGCCCGAGCCCCCAGTCTTTCCCTTAAAGTGTCGAGTGGTTTGAACCTTGTCCCGCTTCCAAGTTCCTGGTGAGAAAGTTGCCGTCAGGATTTTGGACTAATTCTTGAGCGGCGTGCCTCAACACTTGTCTGTTGATGGGCTTTAACTGCTATCTTCGAAGAGTGAGTTTACGCCAACTTGGGGAGAGACGAGTGGGGCTTGGGCCAGAATTTAAGAAATAAATTGCTAACCTGGAGTGGATTTACAATTCGAATGGGATGGGTGGTTTTTTTGTATTGCCTGCAAAGCCATCTTTGAATGGGACGCCCTACTCCGTTTGGTGAGATTAAGTTGGAGGCAGGCCAATAAAAGATAGGGGTTTTCTCTAGCTGAATTTTTTGAGGGTTTCAAGGTGAAAAGAAGGCATGTATCCACACTTAATTGCTAGTTAGTTACCTAACATTTCTTCTTGTACCCAGTTAGCTTTTCTGTTATTTTGTTCTGAGCTAGGGTATATAATTACCTACAGTAACCTAAGTTATGAGGTAGAGGAGGAACTAATGTAAGAGTTCTAACGATGGTTCTGGACTGTGGCCTTTTAGGTTAGGCAACGACCTTCCCCTGGCAGTGGCTTCTACTGCTGACCTGGTACGCTGTAAACTTATGGATGTTACTGGTGGCTTGGGCATTGATGAACTTAGGCTCCTGTATGGCATGGCATTGGTCAGGTAAGACCTGCATGAAGTGAGGGTGGGAGGGTGATAGGGTGGGAGAAGAGGGAATAGTGTGTGTTAAGCAAATTTTGGCCTACCAGTCTTGAAAAAACCAAAACAAAACCCACACAAAAGGAAACTAACCTGTATGTTCCTGTGTGGGAATCAGCCTGTGAATGGCCAACTTGACAGCTTTTTAGTACCTCATGTCACCACATTTCTGGTTTTCTTACTTTTCATGAGAATCTGTTATCTTTGATCTCCTTTTTTCATGGAATATGGAGTAGAGATGGTAATTTTAAATGCTCTTTTCCAGCTTTAATGATTGCTTTCTTCCCCTCGCCTCACCAGAGGAACTTTTTTGAACAGTTCAACGAAGTCTTTAAGTATGATTTGATGTTATATTCCATTTCTACTCCCATCTACATCTAATATGACCCTTTCCTCTCCCATGTGAACACTGAAAGGTTGCTTAGTTTTTGAACTGGAGATCCTGACTTAAAAAGTTACACGTTGTTCCTAGTTGTCTCCTACATATAAGGAGATAAATCTAACATTGAATTTTCTCTTCTGTCAAAGCCTTTGCTTATCGTGTCATGCTCTCCTTGTCTGCTTTGAGATCCTCCCTGGCTCTTCTTACTGTATCTATTTTCAGCTGTGCTTCCCCTCCCTGTTATTTGATGTAGTTTTTTATTTTAGTACTTACGACATTATGTTCCAACATAATATTATATTATGCCATGATTATTTACCTTGGACCAAACTCAAGGCCAAAACAATGTCTTAATCATCTATGTGGCTCCAATACAAGGCACACTCTCAGTAAATGTTGGATTGGATGGAACCATCCTTGCTTTCACACCAACCTAAGAAAGGACAGGGCATTCAGTGGAAAGGTTGTGCAAAATACAAGATGTCAAGAACTCAAAACAGGTGTTTTGAAGCTCCACCAGTTGAGTAAACAGTTACTTGGGCTGTGCCACTTATTTCTTCTCCAACCTCAGGTTTGTGAATCTTATCTCGGAGAGGAAGACAAAATTTGTCAAGCTCCCCCTCAAGTTCCTGGCTCAGGAGGTGAGTATGATAAAATGACCTGACATGGTTCTCTTTTCTCAGGTTGTTGTTAGGTAGGGTTGAGTCAGCTTAACCCTGTCTAATTATATGCCCTCTTCACAATCCCTGCTGTGCTTAAGTCCATTGTTGCAGCCACTATGTCAGTCCTTCTTGTTAAGGCTATTCTTGTTTTTTCGCTGAACCTGTGCTTTCCAAGCATGATGTCCTTCTCCAAGGACTGGATCCTCACTAAATGGGAGCATAGGATAAAGTGAGCATATAGCTCATACCATTATTACCCTCCACACCTAACACAAACCCAAGAGCCTCAGCTTACAGCTTGGAGAAGAGTTGCTTCTTGATTGGTACCTGAATGGGCTTGGCCTGCCTAGTTTGCTTGGATTTGGCCCAGTGATGCTGAGGAGTGTAAATGCACCACTGGGTGGGGAAAGGAGAGAGGTGGCAGTCATAGAGGCTTGCCTAAAAAGCAAGAAAATTCTAGACATCTCTGCCCTGAATGAGTATTGGAAATACATAGAGGCCTTGAGCATGTTCTCAGTCAGCAAGAGAAGTTTCCTGGAGAAGATATGAGAGAAAGTTGTGAAGAGTACCTAGGGAGGAGGGGCTGTTACAGACAGGACAGAAGCAGGCTAGAAGTTACTGTTAATGGTCATTCACAGAGATCTCTTTGTGGCAGAAGGTAGTAAATTGTGGGCAGTAGGTATCTTTCCTGATTTTTCAAGGCCATCTCTCATTGTGTACCCTTGACTCAGAACCAACCCATAGCTGAC
>NW_006402207.1:0-1330 GCF_000299155.1 Elephantulus edwardii
TGTCCATTTCCTCTAGATTTTCATATTTGTTTGAGTATAGTTTTTCATAGTATTCTAATGTTAGCTTTTTTATTTTAGTTGGGTCTGTTGTGATGTTGTCCAGAAATTCCCTCAAATACACTGACAGTTAATCCCTGCTCCTACCCCCAGCCCAAGGAAATCATTAATATGCCTCTGTATCCATAAATTTGCCTTTTCTGGGCAATGCATAAAAATTGCAATGTAATCTTTGTGACTTCCTCTTTAGCTTAGCATAATGTTTATAAAATCCCTTCATGTTATAATGTATCAGTATGTGGTTATGTTTTACGGCTGACTAGTATCTCATTGAATGAATATACCCATTTTGTTTACCAGTGGTTGAACATTTTGATTACTTCTAATTTGGGGCTATTTTGAGCCATGCAGCTGTAAGCATTCATATACATATCTTTGTTTAGATATACATTTTCCTTCTCGAGTAGATTTGTAGGAGATTATGATATGATGGTAAACTTCTGTTCTTAATGTTCTAAGAAACTTTCAATCTGTTATGCAAAGTGGCTGTATCATTTACCTGCAATGTATGCAAGGTTCAGTTTCTCCCTATCCTTGGGAACATTTGGTAATGTCCTTTTAATATAGTTATCATAGAGGGTGTGGCATAATAATAAGGAGTTGTGTTGTCAAGCCAAAGGTTGGCAGTTGGAATCCAGTAGGTGCTCCCCAGTAGAAAGATGGGCCATCTCCTCCCTTGGATTTACACGCTAGAGGGGCAGTTATCTGTCAGTTCCAACTAGAAGGTAATGCTTTTGAGTTTTTTGAGTGGGTGTGGCAAGACTCTAAGAGGTGCAGACACTAATGTTGAGCATATTCTCATGCTTTTGCTAGTCATGAGGAGCCCTGGTGGTTCTGTGAGTTGAGTACTTGGCTGCTAATGCAAAGGTTGGTGGTTCAAACCCACCATTAACTCCCTGAGAGAAAAATGTGGCAGCCATCCCATAAATTAGCACCTGGGAAACTCCGTGGGGAAATTCTGCTTTGGTCCAACTTGGATGGACATGAGGCAACTGGCAATGGATTTGGAGTTTTTATATTAGTCATGTCCTTTTTGTTAAAGTTTCTATGCAAATCTTTTGTTCATTTTAATTCGAGGTGATTGTTTTATCATTAAATTGAACCTTTTAAAACCACTAAATGTGCTGACCCTTTTCATGACCCTCTCTTACTCTGTTGCCTTCCACTATTACTTAATGTCTATAATGTTACTGAACTTTAAGTGTACATGTATTTTCTTTTCTCAAATTGACTTTTAAGTCCCCCTCAAGAAAAAGATATTCTTTTTATATAT
>NW_006402207.1:1980-5999 GCF_000299155.1 Elephantulus edwardii
TATACTAAATAAAAAATTATAACATTGTATTGTATTCATGTACATTATGTTTCATCTATTTTTCCATTCACACTCTGTTTCAAACCTTCATTCCCATACACTGTGTTTTATAGTATTAATCACCATTCCTCTATGCCCACTATCACCCTTTTCAGGTCCCCACCGAATCTATCCTAATCCCTTTACCTCCTTCCCCCACCCTCCAAACTCTTTGTCCCTATGACTTCCCCCTCTCCCCACCCTCAACTCTCCTTCCCTCTTTGGATTTTTATCCTCATCTGACTAGTTATCCTTCTATTTTTACAATAACGGTCTTAGACAGTATTTGTCCTTACGGGACTGAGTTAGTTCCCTCAGCACTATGCTCTCTATCCTCTCCCATTAGATTGAATTTTACTTCTTTATTATTTACTCTGCACATCAGAAGTCTTAGTTTTAAACTCATTTTTAAAGAGAATATAAACTCAGACAAATTATCAGGAGAAAAAAGTAAACAAGTCAAACAAGTTTCATTCGGGAAAAAAAATCAAGGAATTTTGAGGAAACATGGAATATTTTGTAGTAATTATTATGCCTAAGTGAAAAAACAAAAACAAAAACCAGCTTCCCACTTTTAGGCATTACTTTTCTCCCTTCAGCAGTCCCTGAGCGCCTTAATAAAAATAGCACAAAACGCAATTGATCACAAACGGCCTCTCTCAAGTGGACCCAGGAGGAAGTGGGGAGCGAGCCCAGCTTGTCACCTGTCACCAACGTTCTTTTAGTGGTAAATTGTGGCTCCAAAATTAAAAATATCAAATTGTAAATATAAACTTATTTACATAAGCCTGAATGTAATAAATCAATACATAGAAGCCCAACTTCCCTTATTACTAGTAAATAATGAGGACTTGTAAAGAAAAAGAAACTTTTGAGGCTCGCTTGGAAGCATGCCAAAGATATACACTTGAGAATATTTTAAGGTAATTAGCATTTTTGTCTCTGTGTCAGTAAAAATAGGCTTTTGCCTGCTACTAATTTTCTTTGGGTTACGGAGACCACTGCATGAATGAAGAACAGTTAAAGGCCATTTATATTGTGCAGACAGAGGCACAAATTAGAGAGGCTATGTTAATCAGAAGGGGGCTTATGAGTGCTCAATTATGAGCCCAGAACCTGTTTCCATTTTAGGGGCATAGAAAACACATCAATCTTGCTTTTAGAATATTTTCAATTAAGATGAACAGCACATGGCACAGCAGAGCCGGCTAAGGCTGCAGCCACGCGAATTCCCAGTGATTTCTCCATACCGTCTGAGTTCCAAAGCTGATCCGCGGATAATGGACTCAAATATAATTTGAAATCCCAGAGGACCAAGGGCCCTGAGCCACTTAAGACATTCGAAAGGAGAAGAAATATAAAACTGGACCATCTGGCTCACTCCGCAGTGGGCACCTTTCGAGTGGAAATTTGGGAGGACGCTGTTTAAAACCTGAATGGAGGTGAAATCCAGTCCACAGACCTACAACATGACGTTAACCTCCTCTGATCTAAGCACCATCAGTAGCGTCTGCAAGACTCAATCCTCCTGTGAAAAACAGAAGCGCCAGGTTGGCCACAGCGCCTTTGTGTCTCCACCCTACACAGGAGACCATGGTGGTGAGATTACTCTCTAGTCTACTCTTGCCTAATTGGCCTACGCCAAGGGGGGGGGGGGGTCATCCACTGGGGGCAATCATGTGCTTGGGGAACCTAATTGTAGTCAGTACAAGCAACCATATGCATAAACCCAGCTTGACTCCTGCTGTCCCCCCCACCTCCAAACACCTGATAGCATGGGTTTTGTAGGTTATTTACAGATACATTCCAAGATATTGTCCAGAAAGCTACCTTTTCCCTGATGTGAAATACCTGCTTTAGAATTACAGCTAACCGCGTAGCCAATGTTCACATAATGCTCACTGAGTGGAAACACAGGAAATAAAACAGCCGAGGGTAGCAGGAAAGAATGCCTTTCGTTTCAAAGTAGAAAAACCGTCAACCCCCCAAAGCCATTCAATAAGCCCAGAGCTGAACTTCTGCAAACCAAGATTGTATTGGATTTTTGGTCTTTCTTTTTCAGGTTGCACGTGTCCTCTCTCTCAAAACCCTTTGTAACTATTAAGGCTGAAGTACCATTTAAAGGAAAAAGAAGGCACAGAAATGAGCTCCGGGAAGCCACGGTGAGTCATTTGTCAATGTATCCTTTCTTGAGCTCATTGGGGAAACGGGCTTTAGGGTGATGGGATCAGAGGCTTTATTTTGAATTTGTCTGTTATAACCTTAAAGCTTCCTTCAGGGGAGACAGGGAGGGTTGGTGTCTGACATATAATGTCTGTTGCTATGGATAGGTTTGCACTTAACCATGCTACAGGGTACTCTTAGGTACAGGGAAACCAGGATATCAGTTTCTTTCCCCATCCCCCCCAAAAAAACCTGTGTTTTAGGGACTACAACAAAACAAAGAGAAATATGTACAGCACACTCTTCAGCCATTAGAAGAAGAAAATATTATATGTTGTACACATTAATAAGACTGTCTGAATTTGAAGATCCTTAATAGCAACCAAACCTGCAGTCATCCAGTTGTATCTGACTCATAACAACCTTTGTCAGGAACCTGAGACAGTAAATCTTTATGAGAGGAGAGGCCCCATTTTTCTCCCATGGTGCAGGTGGTGGAGTCGAGCCACCAGCTTTATAGTTAGAGATTTGACACATTTACACACCACGCCACCAACATCCTTAATGGTGATTATATATGTCACTTATTCACAGTACATTATTTATTTGAGCTTCTCTGTTATTTCCATCTCTAAATTAATTTCCATGTTGTGCTTCTCATTTGTGCCTAAATATCTGTTGCTGGTCTTTTACCGAGTCCCCTATCCTTGGTGGTAAAAAGCTACTTTGTAATCCCAGAGGAACCCAGTTTGAATCCACTACCTGCTCCATGGGAGAAAGATAAACAATCTCCTCCAGTGCGATTTGCTGCCTCTGAAAAACTGCTGGAGGGTCAGTAATGTGTCAATTCCCACTCAACAACACACAAGGACAATAGCCACAGCATGACGTTACAATGACCACTTGCTATTCACAAGCCCTGCCCTGTTTGGTGTGGAAATGGAGACCCATCCATCCCACTGGCATCAAGTCCTTTAGGCCCATGGCAAACCCCCATTTCCTTTCTGAGCCTGGAACCTCTATAGTTGGAGACTGTCCATAGTTCTCCCTTAGAGTGACTGCTGGATTTGAACTTCTGACCTTTTGATTTACAGTCTTACCATACCACTAAGAGTCTTTATAAAGGTTGTTGTCGTAATTGTTGTGTACCGCTGAGTTAGAACTGACCCACAGCTGACCCTCCAACAGGTTTTCAGAGGCAGTTAATTGCATGGGAGGAGATTACCCAACCCAGTTACTGAGAAAAACTTCACTGCTGTCGAATCCATTCCAACTCCTAGCAACCCTGTGGCAGCTTTCCAAGGCTCAAGTCTTTAGAAGGGAGGCACGTCATCTTTCTCTCACAAACTGGCTGTGAATTCAAACCACTGACATTTTGGTTAGTAGTGCAACACATAACATACTATACACCCAGAGAAGACAGAAACTACTCTCATAATGAGAATTTTGACATTCAAGGAAGAAACACAACATGTATTCAAGCATAATCTAAAAACTTGCACAATTCCTATTTTTTTTATTAATAATTGAAAAGCATTGTTTGTTTCCTTTTCTGTTTATGGACATTTTTATACGGTTTAAATACAGAATTTGTATACACTATATATCATGTATATCACATTTCACACATTCCCTCATTCATGTTGTTTTTTCATATGGTCATTTCCACACATTGTATTTTATAAAATCAATCACCATTAATCTATACTCACTATTACTCCATCTTTCCAGATTCCCACAAGACCTTTTCTCATTCTTTCACCCCCTCCCTCTGTCAGCCAAATTGTTTAACAGTAATATATATTGTAATATATATA
>NW_006402208.1:0-1160 GCF_000299155.1 Elephantulus edwardii
CTGCGTTTGTGTCTCTTATAAAATGTATTTGCAATGAATAAGTCATTGATTTTACAAAATTCAATCATTCTATCTCCAGCTTTATTCCTGTCACCAAGCCCATGTTTTCCGACTACTCATTCTTCTTCTCTGTTCCCAACTTTTGCCTTCCAGTCACCCAATATTATCAATGCATCTTGATTGCGTGTTCGATCTCTCTCCAATTGTAAAAGTTGGTAGAAATCATCTATTTCTTCTTCTTTGCTCTGGTTGTTGGTGCATATATCTGAATGATAGTGGTATTCCCTGGACTTCCTTGAAATCGTATGGATATAATCCTGTCACTCACAATGTTGTACTTCAAGACGGGTCTAGAAATTACTTTTTTTACTATGAAGGCAACCCCATTTTTTCTTGTCTTTTCATCTCCGGAGTAATATATCATATGATCATCAGACTCAAAATGCCCCATGCCAGAACATCAATCATTCTTCTCTGCCTTACTGCTCTGTAGAAGAATTCATCAATCCTTTGCAATGGCCAGACGAGACAAATAGAATGAAACGTAAAGTTATTGGGTTGGGAACAGAAGTTAAGAGGTTTTGATTCATTTTGGAAATAGAATACAATTCTTCAGTAAGGACAGTTTCTCAGTGTCATAGACCCTATGGTCTTCAACTTTGTAGCTTTAGGTCAGTGTTACAAAGTTCATTTACTCTTGCCAATTATGAATGTCTTCATTTAGTCCTCTAGCAAGCTTGAGTGAGAGTCCCTAGTTCTGGTTCTGAGGGGAGGTAGTCCCGGGTCGGTGCTCTTATCTTAGTGTCTGGTTCTCTGCAGCTGCTGCTACTGCTGATCTCCTCTTAGTTCCCCAAAATACTGGCTTGGGAATCACTGTGAACTCAAAGGCTACACACTAAGATCTCCGCTTCCTCTTTCCTACTGGTAGCAATATTTCCATCATTTTTCTTGAAAGCCAGCAGAATGGTATGACTGACCATTTGATTCTTAGAAGCTCGGTTTGCACATTCCACTCCAAACCCCAAATGGTCCTGTTAACCTCATTCACATCAATTAGCATAGATGGATGCAGCTGTGTCATAAAAGTCAAAGAAATGTCTAGGAAAGCCATTGTAATAATCAGCTCATTTTCCTATACCCTAAAACACAATAAAAATAAT
>NW_006402208.1:1425-3168 GCF_000299155.1 Elephantulus edwardii
AATCTCTGATGTCTTGAGTCTACTGTTGTTGTTGACAGTTTTTGGTGGAGCTCCTGATTAGGTCACCAAGTGTTGAGGACTTTTGTTCATAGGGACGCTGAGTCTCCTAGGACTCGATGGCCCTTAACAACAATAACATCAAGATAGAGATCAGTTGGCCTAGTGGACAGGAAGTGATGCTAAAAAGCCAAAGGTGGGTGATTTTTAATTCGTGGCCCTCATGTCTGTTTGGGGTTTTTTTTCCATGGTTTTTTGTCAAATACTCCTCCAGGATGTATAGCCCTGGTGTGTGCACTTGCTGTACAGAGTTAATTTGTAGTTGCTGTGAAGCTGAACACTGTGACACTGATATGTCAAATGTGCTAATAGTTGCCCATGGTGAAAAGTGTTTGTTGGATCTCCCCAGTTAAAACTATCTTGGAAGCAGGAATGGTGTCCACTTCTGTAATAGGTTTCCTGTAGAAACCCTGTGAACATGGAGAAATGATGAAAGTCACACATGTGTTGAGGACGTTCATTCACTGGGTTGCTCTGAGTCATGTATGACTTGACAACACTGAACGACAACAACTGGAAACTCTATGAACTTGGGGAAACCATGATAGCTAAGAAAGGCATTAGGTCTTTTGTTCATAGGGTCACTATGAGTAGACCACAACTCGAAGGCACTCAACAACAACATATTATATTCATTCTATTATATCATATCATAATTCATGCTATATTAAACTATTATATATTATAACTATATCAATTATGCTATATTGATTCTACTTATCAAATTTTATACTTCATTATATGATATTAGGTAGCTCTTGTGGCCTAGGGGCAAGAAGTGGCATTTCAATCCTGGAGGGAAAGGGCTCAAAGTCAACAGTTGCTCCGCACAAGTAGGGGCAATTTCTTCCCATGCAATTAACTGTCTCTGAAAACCCATCAGAAGGTAAGCTCCAACCAGATGGTACACAACAACAACAAAAACATTATTATAATTAGACTTTTATAGTATTAGATTGACATACTGTGTTAGATTGAATTACTGATGTCAATTTTTTTAAGAAAACCTTTTTACTTTAATTGAGATTTGGGTGAAATTTTACATAGTAAAATGGTTTCATTTCAGTAAGTTGTATATGCATTGCAAGCTATGACATTAGTTGCATTTCCCATAATAATAATTCTTTTTAACTTCTTTAGATTCCTTGTTTACATTCTTTATCTCTTCTAACATTTTCCTCTTGTACAAATAGGATAATTTTGGTCACATATGATTGCTTGTTCTGAGGCATTCCTTTCTCTCTGATGTTATTGCTCCCCTCATAAGCCTGTCTGTTGTTTGGCTGACAGTTTCCGTCTTGAAGGCAAAGCCATTGAGATCTAGTCTTGAAGGGATTCTATTGCTTTTCAACACAGTATTTTTAACAATGGGCTCAAGTCTATCAGAGATGATGAAGATGGCATGGCATAGGCCTAAATTCAATCCATTGTTCACAGGATTGCTGTGCGTCTTAGTCAACTCAACAACACCTAACAACAAGAACAATGTAGTCTCAAGAGTTCCAAGAATCTCTATCATTTCACTAAGTCTGATCTATTTCTTCTTCATTTTGAATGTTGTTGTTCTTATGTGTCCTTATAGTGGCCCTGTGTACAACAGCCCTAAAGTCTGTTCTATCCTGTTCCAATCTTGTCTCTGACACACCTCCCCCATTACCCTAGTCACTGAATGTTGTTGTTGTTGTT
>NW_006402208.1:5018-5905 GCF_000299155.1 Elephantulus edwardii
TTCTTATTCACTATGCAACTTCCAGACGCATAGCATGGGCTTGTAAAGCTCATGATTTGCTTAGTCTTTAAGCAGACATTGTTCTTTAGCACTTTGGAGAGGTCCTCGACAGAAGATTGTTCCAAGGCAACACATCATTTAGATTTTTGATGGCAACTAACAACAGTGTTAATTGTGGATGCAAGTAAGAAGAAATCGTTTATCCATCTAATGTTGTCTATCGGTCCAGTGGTGAGGATTTTTGTTGTCCTGATGTTGAGAGGTAATCTTTATCGAAAGGTCTACACTTTGATCTCCTTCAGCAAGCGTTTCAAGTCCTCACTTCCAGTAAGTAAGGCTTACTAGAATGCAGGTCTTGGATGAGTCTTCCTCCTTTCCTGATGCCACATACGTCTTCATAAAGACCAATTTCACAAATGAATGCTCAGCTTACATATTAAAGAGGTATGGAGAAACGATACAGGTCTGACACACACTTTCTTGATTTGAAACCATGCAGTGTCTCCATGATACTTTCACAGAAAGGCACATTGTTCTGGGTGTATATATCATAGGGGTATGATTATGTGCACAGGGATACCTATTATTCGCAATGGCAGCCATAACTTGTTGAGATTCACATAGTCAATTACCTTTACATAGTCTGTAAAACACAAATAGGCATTCTCTGCTTTTCGCTGAGATCTGGCGGATGTTAGCAATGATATCCCTGATACTATGGGCTCTTCTACATTCAATTTGAATTTTTCTTAGATGTTTCTCTTTGTAAGTTTCTAGCCATTTAAAAATAATATTTAGTGGTATATTTTATGTAATATTAATGATATTTTTTTCCAAATTCTGTTCGATCATTCTTCCTAGGAATGGTAATATGGCCAGGACATTGG
>NW_006402209.1:0-1662 GCF_000299155.1 Elephantulus edwardii
TTGCATAGTCAATGAAGCACAGATAGACATTCTTCTGGTATTCTCTGCTTTCTGCCAAGATCCATCTAACATTAGCTATAATATCCCTAGTACCACAACCTCTTCTAAATCCAGCCTGCACATCTGGCAGTTCTCTGTTGACATATTGCTCCAAATGTTTTTGGATAATTTTCAGCAGAATATTGCTTGCAGGTGATATTGTTTGATAATTTCCGCACTTTGTTAGGTCATCTTTCTTTGGAATGGGAACAAATATCGATCACTTCCACTCAGTCAGCCAGCTGGCTGTCCTCCAGATTTCTTGGCACAACTTAATGAGCACATCTAGGACAGTGTCTGTTTGTTGAAATATGCCAATTTGTATGCTGTCAACTCTTTTTTTTTAAAATTTTTGTTTGTTTGTTTGTTTTGCTGTCAACAATTGGAGCCTTGTTTTTTGCCAATTCCTTCAGAGCAACCTGAACTTCCTCCATCATTACCATAGACTCTTACTCATATGTTATTTCATGAAAGTCTTCTATTTCAGCCAATTCTTTCTGATACCGTGACTCTGTGAATTCCCTCCATCTTCTTTTAATGCTTCCTGGATGATTTTACATTCTACCCAAAGTATCCTTAAGTATTGCCACCCGTAGCTTGAATTTGTTTTTCACTCCTTCAGCTTAGGAAACACTGAGCGAGTTTGGCCCTTTTAATTTTCTGACTCCAGCTCTCTGCACATTTCATTATAGTATCTTGCTTTGTCGTCCCAAGCTGCCTTTTGAAATTTTCTGTTCACCTCTTTGATTTCTTGGTTTCTTCCTTTAGCTTTGGTTTCTCAGCACTCTAATGCAAACAAGGCATTAATGAGATGAGATAGACCAGCTTTGTCCAATTTGAATCAGATAATCATAAGTATAGTATACAGAGAGTGAATAACAGAAGAAGAAAGGTGTTGCATTCATAATAAAAAAGTCAATTTCAAATTCCATCCTGAAATATAATGTTGTGAATGATAGGCTATTATCCATACACATACAAGGAAGATCTGTTACTATGATTCCTATTTAAATAGATGCTGCCACATCTAGACCCAGCTGAGAATTTTTATCTAAACTTGCAGTCTCAAATCAAACATGCAATCAAGATGTGCTAATGACAATTGGTGATGGGAAAGCAAAAGTTTACACCGGTGAAGAAAGAACAGTAGTTTGGAAATATGGACTTGGTGATATAAGTGAAGCTGGAAATGATTCATTGAATATTGTATATTCAGTGATTTTATTCATTGCAAATACTTGTTTTAAAAGATGCTAAGGACAGATTTACAGGTGGACTTCACCTGATAGTAGTCAGCTTAACTATGTCTGTGGAAGGAGACGATTGTGGGTCAGATCATCAATTACTCATGTGCAAGTTCAAATTGAGACCAAAGAAAATGAAAATAAGTTCATCAGAACCACAATATGATGTTGAATCCATTGCATCTGAATTTCAAAATCAGTTTAGGAATAGAAATGAGGCATTGAACACCAATGATCAAAGACTGAATGAGTTGTAAGATGACATCAAAGGATATTATTCATGAAGAAAGCAAAAAGGTCATTACAAAGACATTTTGTTGTTGTTATGTGCTGTCGAGTCACTTGCGACTTATAGCGACCCTATGTACAACAGCCCTGA
>NW_006402209.1:2882-5898 GCF_000299155.1 Elephantulus edwardii
ATATCGATCTCTTCCAGTCAGTTGGCCAAGTGGTTGTTCTCCAGATTGCTTGGGCACAACTTGGTGAGCACGTCCAGGGCAGCATCTGTTAACTGAAGTATGTCAATACAAAGACAGAGGAGAATGAAAAAACCCCCAAATGGATCTCAGAAGAGACCCTAAAAATTGCACTACAGTGTCAAGAAGCCAGAACAAAGGGAAATTATGCCAAAGTTAAAGAGTTAGACAGATTTCAAATGGCAGTTTGAGTGAACAAAGAAAAGTATTGTAATGGAAAGTGCGGAGAGCTGCAATTTGAGCTTCATTCCATATTGAAGATTGTAGTCCTTGACCTTCTGCAGCAAGTGATTCAGGTCCTCCTCAGTTTCAGAAAGCAGAGTTGTGTCATCTGCATAGTGCATCTTCCTCCAATCATGATGCCACATTCCTCCTCATACAGACCAGAGTCATGGGATGATCTGTTCTGCATATAGATTGAAAAATATATGGAGACAGAATACATCTCTGGCAGACATCCTTTCCGATTTTGAACCGTGCAGTTCTGATGACTGCCTCCTGGTTCAAGTATAGGTTTTGCATAAGCAAAATGAAATATTCTGGGATTTCCATTCTTCTCAGAGTCAGATGCAGTTTGTTGTGATCCACACAGTTAAACGCCTTTGCATAGTCAATGAAACACAGACATTCCTCTGGTACTGTTTGCTTTCAGCCAGGATATCCCATGTACCATGTCCTTTTCTAAACCCAGCCTACACATCTGGCAGTTCTCTGTTGACGGGCTGCTCCAGTTGTTTTTGAATAATTTTGAGGAGAATCTTGCTTGCACGTGATATTAAGGGTATTGTTCAACAATTTCCGCACTCTGTCACGTCACCTTTCTTTGGAATGGGAACAAATATAGAACTTTTCTAGTCAGTTGGCCACGTTATTGTCCTCCAGATTTCTTGGCACAACTTAGTGAGCACATCCAGGGTACAGTCTGTTGTTGGAATATGTCATTTGGTTTGCCATCAGTTCCTGGAGCCTTGTTTTTGCCAGTTTTTTTTTTCAGAGCACCTTGAACTTCTTCCTTCATCACCACAGGCTCTTGCTCATACATTGTTTCATGAAATTCTTCTATGTTAACCATTTCCTTCTAGTACAGTGACACTGTATATTCTTTCTATCTTCTTTTAATGTTTCTTGTATCATTTAGCATTCTTCCCAAAGCATCCTTAAGTATAGCCACTCGTGGCTTGAATTTGTTTTTCAATTTCTTTAGGTTAATAAATGCTGAGCAGGTTCAGCCCTTTTGATTTTCTGACTCTAGTTCTTCACACATTTCATTATAATACCTTGCTTTGTCTTCCCAAGCTGCCCTTTGAAATTTTCTGTTCAGCTCCTTAATGTTTTAATTTCTTTCTTTAGCTTTCGCTTCTTGGTGCTTTAATGCAATATTTGGAGTCTCATTTGGCATCTATCTTGGTCTTTTCTTACTCTTCTGCCTTTGTAATGACCGTATGCATTCTTCATGGGTGGCAGTCTTGGTATCCTCCCACAGCTCATATATCACCTATATTTCCTTCTCTAAAAACCACCTATGGCTGTATGGCGCTTTCTCAAAATTTACAAATAGAAATACCATTTGACCCAGGAATTCCACTAATGGGAATTTACCCTAAAGAAACTATAAATGCCACCCAAGCAGATATATGTACACCCGTGTTTATTGTGGCTTTGTTCGCAATAGCAAAGAGCTGGAAACAACCCAAGTGCCCATTAACAAACGAATGGCTAGAGAAGCTCTAGTATATTCACACAATAGAATACTACACAGCATTGGAAAAACAAGGAACTCATGAAATATTATTCAAAATGGGTGACCCTGGAGGACATTGTGCTGAGTGACATATCTCAGTCACAAAAGGACAGATATTGCATTGGGCTACTGTTGTAAAATGGGACTGACATCGGGGTTGAGGGAAGACAGAGAAGGAGGAAATGAATGATATATACTGCATTGAAATAGATGAGGGAGAGAACTGTTTGAAAAGGATATATGATTGCGTATTATTGAAATGACAGGAGTCCAGAATGAAGACTGCACAGTGAAGTGGACATGAGGGAAGGGATTGCATAACAATGAAAGAGTTTTTCTTTTACTTTTTAAGGAGAAGAGTGAGTTGGGTGGGAGGGGATGGGCAAGGATAAAAGTGCAACAATGAATGCCTGGAAATCCTAAGTCTCTGTAAACTTTCATTAAAATGAATGATTTTTAAAAAAAAAACATTGACCTTACTTGATAATTCTACATTTCACTCTTTTTTTCCTTTTTAAAAAATTGTATTTTATTAATTTTAATTAGTATTTACAGATATTTTGAATCTCCATCCATTCATTGATGCACTTTTCTCTCTACCCAGCCGTCCCTCACCCCAGTTCACCCCTCTCTTTGAAAAGTGAAAGAAAAATTCTTTGATTGGTATACAATCCCCCCCCTGCACCCCACCTCCCCCACTCTTTTGTATCTTTGTATCTCAGATCTTCCAGGGGAAAAATATGGTAAGTTCTAGTTCTTGATTCTTATAAGTTGAAATGAGAATACCTCTGACCAGTTAGTAAATTTATGGAGAAAGTATTGCTAGTCCTAATGTTTGCTAGCTGAGGTTCATGAAGCAATAAACTCATTAATTATTGACTTCAGGATAAGAAGCACTGAAACTCGTATTTGGAATATGGGCAAAGAAACACTTGATCTTCCTAGATAGCAGCAAGCAAGAGTGTTTGGAAAAGGAATTGAGCATAAAATGACCTGTGTGTGCTCTACTGTCCATTCATCTTATGTCTTAAATAGAAAGATTTTCTTTGTCCACCAGGAGACCCTCTACTTATTAGAGACAACATTGCATATCTCCATGCATGTGACCTATGCGCAAGAGAAAAGCCAGTGTTTTATGATCAAGGTAGACACTTGTACCTCATGGTGGGGGCAAGGTCTGGAATTCATAGAAAGGTTGTTGTTGTTGTTGTTGTTGTT
>NW_006402210.1:0-785 GCF_000299155.1 Elephantulus edwardii
GACTGGGGTAATCGGGATGGGTGTGTCAGAGGCAGTGCAATTGGCACAGGATAGAGCAGGGTTTAGGGCTGTTGTACATAGGGTCGTTATGAGTCACAAACAACTCGATGGCTCTTAAGAACAACAACAACATTATTCATTTTGATGAAATCTTACAAAGACTTTGGATTTCCATTCATTCATTATTTCACTTTTCTCCCTGTCCACCTCTCCTCCCCAGTTTGCTCTTCTCTTTGAGAGGTAAAAGAAAAATTCTTTCATTGTTATACAGTCTCTCCCCCCAAGTCCACTCCACTATACAGCCTTCATTCTGGACTCCCATTATGTCAATCATACCTAATCATATATCCGTTTTAAAGAGTTATCTCCCTCATCTGTTTCAATGCAGTATACATAATTTATCCCCTCTCTCTCAGTGTCCCCATCCCAATCCCAATGTCAGTCTCATTTTACAACAGTGGCACTATTCAGTGCTTGTCCTTTTGTGACTGAGTTATTTCAGTCAGCATAATATCCTCCAGGGTCACCCATTTTGGATATTTCATAAGTTCCTTGTTTTTCAATACAGAGTAGTATTCCATTGTGTGAATAGTTTCTCTATCTATTTGTTTGTTGGTGGGCACTTAGGTTGTTTCCAACTCTTTGCTATTGTGAACAAAGCCGTGATAAACATGGGTGTGTATATATCTGCTTGGATGCCATTTGTAGTCTCTTGGGTATATATATTCCCAGCAGTGGAATTGCTGGGTCAAATGATATCTCTGTTTGCAACTGTTTTGAGAAAG
>NW_006402210.1:1399-2753 GCF_000299155.1 Elephantulus edwardii
TTTTATCCCGTCCTGGTTGTAGATTTTTCAAGATGCTTGAAAGACTGTTTATGTTGTGGATTTGGACTTCTAGAGATCTTCCAAGCTTTTCTTTAACGAAGTATATAGTCCTTGGTTTTATTCCTAGGTCCATGAACCACGTTGAGTTGGTTTTGTGTATATACTTTTCATTATGTCAAGGAATTTCCCTTTAATTTCTATCTTGTTTAGTATTTTAATTAGAAAAAGGGTTTTTAATTTTTTTCAAAGGCCTTTTCTGTGTCAGTTATAGGATCCTGTGGTTCTTGTTCCTTGCTTTGTTAATGTGATTAATTACATCAATTGTTTTTAATTGTGTTTCTTATGTTATACCATCCTTGCATACCTGTTGTAAATCCTACTTGATGATGATGATGGTTTATTTTTCTAATATATTGTTGGAATTTTATTGACCAGGACTTTCTTGAGAGATTTTGCATTTATATTTATAATATATTAGACTGTAGTTTCCTTTTCTGTTTATGTCTTTGCCATAATTTTGGTATTAGGGTTATGCTTGCTTCATAAAATGACTTTTGGGCTGTTCCTTCTTTTTTCTATTTTTTTTAAGTAATTTGAGGAGAATTGGTGATAGCTCATCTTTAACAGTTTGGTAAAGCCATGTAGGCTGAGGCGTGTGTGTGTGTATGTGTGTGTGTGCACGTCTGCATGTGCTCGTGAGTGTGTGTGTGTGTCTGTGTGTGTGTGTGTCTGTGAGGGAGAGGAGGAAGAGGACGAGAAGTATTTTTATGAAATGATCAATTTCCTTTTTTGTAACGGGTTTGTTCAAGTGTTCTATGTCTGATTGTGCCAGTCTGGGTGGTGATGTTATTATGTCAAGTTGCCTGCAACTCTTAGAGACGCTATGTATGACAGCTCTGAACCCTGCTCTACCTTGATCCAACCTCCTCAGCTCTGACACATCTACCTCCATTACCCTAGTCACTGAGTCAATGCATCTCATCCAGGGGTAGCATGTGAATTTTTAGGAATTTTTCAATTTCCTCTAGGGTTTAGAGTATATCAGAGTATGTTGTTGTTGTTTGTTCTGTGCCATCGAGTTGTTTCTGACTCATAGCGACCCTATATACAACAGCCCTAAATCCTGCTCTATCCTGTGCCAATCATACTGTCTCTGACGCACCCATCCTGATTACCCGAGTCACCGAATCAATCCACCTTATAGAGGGTCTTCCCCTCCTGCACTCTCCCTCCACCCTACCAAGCATGATGTCCTTCTCCAAGGACCCGTCCCTCCTGGCAACATATCCAAAGTATGTCAGACGAAGCCCCAGAATCCTTGCCTCCAAGGAGCAGCCTGGTTTAACCCTCTCCA
>NW_006402210.1:6319-7127 GCF_000299155.1 Elephantulus edwardii
CTTTCTCACATGCACCTTTACGCACTTATTTCCTCAATTGGTATAGGTTTTCAATATATTCTGTTACCAACTTAATTTCAGCTTGTTCTGATGTGATGCCATCTTTCATTTCTTATTAATATTACTAGTATCTTTTCTTTCTTTCTTTAAAAGTTTTTTTATAGTAGCAATTGTTTCTTTTTTTATTTTAATATTTTTTTAAAGTTTGCGAGTGATTTGTCTATTTTATTGACCCTTTGGAAAAAAAACAGCTCCTGGTCTTGTTGATAGTTTCAATTGTTTTTCTGTTTTTTATATTACTGATTTCTGCTCTTGTCTTTATAAATTCCTTTCTTCTAGAGACTGTAGAGTTAGATTGTTTTTATTTTCCTATTTGATCAAAGTGTTAAGTTAGTCCTTTCATTTTGCTTCTTTCCTCCTTTTTAATGTGTTTGCCTATTGCTATGAACTGTCCCCTGAGCATTGCCTAAGCTGTCTCCCATTAGCTGTATTTTCATTGTCATTTGTTTCAAAGAAATATTTTACTACTTCTATACCCAGTAGTTCCTCTAGTGTCCATAGGGTTTTCAAAGGCCTGTTATTTAAGATGTGGATGGCCAATCTTGCTTCATAGACTGTCTTAATCTGGGGCATTTACTAAAATCTGTCCACAATGGGTAACCTTAATGGCATTTGACACATCAGTGGCATGTTGTTGTTGTTGTTATGTGCCTTCGAGTCGCTTGCGACTCATAACGACCCTATGTACAACAGCCCTAAACTCTGCTCTGTCCTGTGCCAATCGCACTGTCTCTGACACTCCCATCCC
>NW_006402211.1:0-1299 GCF_000299155.1 Elephantulus edwardii
CACATGCAAGCAAAATACTACTGAAGATCATTCAAAAATGGCCAAAACAGTGCAGAGATAGGGACCTGCCAAAAGTTCACGCAGGACTTAGGAGAGGCTATGGCTCCAGGGATATCATTGTTGCTGTCAGATGAATCCTGGTTGAAAGTAGTGAATACCAGAAGAGTATCTATTTGTGCTTTATTGACTGTGTCGATAAACAAGGCTGTGTGGATCAAGTTCTGACTAACATTGAGAAGAATGAGAGTACCAGGACACTTAACTGCGTTCATACAAAATGTATACCCAGACCAGAAGACTGTTCTGCCAACAAAGCAGGGGAAGACTGCATGTCTTCAAATTAACACCTTTGGTACCAGCAGTAAGGAAATAAGGAGACACCCTGCACTGGGAAAATATGCAGTTAGGGACCTCTCCAAATTATTGAGGACTAATTATGTCAGTCTGAGGACTAAGGTATATCTGATTCAGGCCATGGTCTTTCTGATCACTTTCTATACATCTGAGAGATAGACAATGAATAAGGATGACAGAAGAAAAATTGATGCCTTTGAGCTGTGGTGTTCAAGAAGAGTTTTGAATATGCCAAGACTATAGTCCTTGACCTTCTGCAACAAATGTTTCAAGTCCTCCCTAGTTTCAGCAAGCAAGGTTGTGTAATCTGCATGACAAATGTTGTTGATGAGTCTTCCTTCAATCCTGATGCCACATTCTTCTTCTTAAAGTCCAGCCTCCTGAGTGATCTGTTCTTCATATATATTGGAAAAGTATGGATAAGATGCATCCCTGAGACACTCTTTTTTTTATTTTGAAGCATGCAGGGTTCCCCTGCTCTGTTCGTATAACTGCTTCCTTGTCTAAGTATAGGTTTTGCATAAACACAAACAATGTGAACTTGCACATGAATATTTGGTGATGTTTCACAATCAGCATATGGTCTAGTTTTGATTGCTGCTGCAGATGTGAGGTCAATAGTCTCAAGTGGGTCAGGAAGGATGGCACATGATAGGACAAGGTTCAGACCTGTTGTTCATCGGATCCCTATGGATCATACTCGATAGCATCTAACACACAGTTAAACAACACCACAGTTAAAATTGAAGCTGTGGGGGAATAAAAAATCAAGTCTACAAAAACCAAAATATGACCTTGAGTCATTACAACCTCATTCTAAAAATCATCTGTAGAATAGGTCTGAGGCATTGAAAACTAAAGATTGAAGATCAGACAAGTTATACAATGAAACAGAGGTGTCATCCATGAAGACAGTAAATGGTTTTGCAAGGACAGAAGAGGGAG
>NW_006402211.1:3164-4255 GCF_000299155.1 Elephantulus edwardii
GAAGAAAAAGAACAGTAACACAAAACAAAAAGGACCCCAGAAATTTCACTGATTTTAACCATTTATTTTTTACTTTCTCTATGTTCTTAAATGACGCCTCCATTTTTTTAAAATATATTTTTAAAAGTTTTTTATAATCCACACTCTTGGAATCAACTGTGGAGCAGTCAAAAAATATATTGCCTTGGGTAAATCTGCTACAAAAGACATCTCTAAAGTGCTAAAGAGCAAGGATGTAATTTTAAGACCAACGTGCACCTTTGATCAACATCAAAAGAAGAAAGAGTCTCACCACTGGGCCAATCGGCAGCATCATGATCCAAGAAGAGACTGAAATTGTTGATAGCTTTAGCTTAGTTTCACAATCAATGCTCTTGGCACAAGCAGTCAGGAAATCAAAGGACAGATTGCTTTGGGAAAGTCTACTGTCAGGGACAACTCTAAGAGTACTGAGTGTAAAGATGTCAGTCTGGAAACTAAAGTGTTCCTTATCCAGGCCATGGTCTTTGCAGTTATTTGCTCTGCATGACAGCTAGACAATAACTAAGGATGATAGAGGATTGATGCCTTTGAGTGTGGTGCTGGAGAAGATTGTTGAACATACCATGAATTTCCAGGAGAACAAACAGGTCTGTCCTGGAGAGGGTGAAACCAGGCTGCATCCAGGAGCCAAGTATTCTGAAGCTCTATATGATATACTTTGTTGCAAGGAGGGAATAGTTCTTGGAGAGGGACATCATGCTTGGAAGGGGAGGGCACAATGCAGGAGATGAAACCCCAGGATGCGATGGATTGACTCAATGCCTGAAGATATGAGATTAGGTCTGTCAGAGGTGATGAGACTGGCTCAGAATATCACACTGTTCAGAGCTAATGTATGTAGGGTCATTATAAGTTATAGGCAATTCAATGGCACGTAACAACAACAGCAACAACAAGGTGAACCTGACTCAAGTTATAGCATTTTTCCAGTCACTATATGCATGTGAAAGTTGGACAGTGAATAAAGAATATTGGAGGAGCATCAATGCCTTTGAGTTGTGGTGCTGGTGAAGAGCAGCTTGCCATTGGGTTGGCAGCACCACTTCTTA
>NW_006402212.1:0-5981 GCF_000299155.1 Elephantulus edwardii
CAAGCGACTCGACGACACATGACAACAACAACAACATATATAAATATTCTTTGTAATCTATATACAAATACCATGTGAATTACAACCCAAAAGCACGTGACTTGAAGAATCAACTAGCTGCCCCATGGAAGAAAGATGGGCACTCTCTTCATATGTGATTTACTGTTTCTGAAAACCCTCTGGAGAGTCAACTGTATGTGTATTTATTTATGCATATATATATGTACATATGCATATACGTTATGTGTGCACATATATGTATGTACATTGTTGTGTGCCATGGAGTCAGAACGAACTCTTAGGTTACCATCCAGAGAGTTTTCAGAGGCAGTAAATCACATGGAAGGGGAGATTGCTTATCTCTCTCCTACAGAGCAGCTAGTGGATTTGAACCACATCACTTTGAGATTGCAGTGTGGCTTCTTACCACCATGCCACCAGAGCGTGAGCACGCGCTTGCATGCACACATTCTCTCCGCTCCCACTCCTGCTCCCGCCAGTCACCAGTCACTCATAGCGACTGTATGTACCACAGCCCTAAACCCTGCTCTATCCTGTCCCAGTATTACTGTCTTTGACACACCCATCCCCATTACCCCAGTCACTGAATCTATCCATCTCATCGAGGGGGTCTTCCTCTCCTGTGCTGTCCCTTTATCCTCTCAAGCATGATGTCGGTTCTTCTTGAAGGACTGGTCCCTCTTTGTAACATGTCCAAAGTATATTACACACACACACACACACACACACACACATCTGTCTATCTAAATCAATCTATGTACCCACCCATTCACTCACTCATCCATCCATCTGTCCATCCATTTATCTAACTATTTGGTTTGTCACCTCTCATTCTTTGGAATGAATTAGCAGCCTGCCTTACTGTTTGACCCTGGATTCATCAAACATCCTAAATCAGTGGTCTGCTGCCTACTAACCTTCACTTAACCATCGTTTGCATCTACATACGTTAGAAGAAGCCTCTCTCCTGGAGTGTGACCCATAGATTTGGGACTCGCCAGGCTCTCCATGGGCATCCATCATTTCCATACTCTCTTTAGTTTAAGGTTGGCAAATAAGGGCTGGTTCAATCTGAAGAAATGGAGTGATGATCCAGATGCAAGATCTAGATGGAGCAAAAGCAAGCAAGCTTTGTCAGATTGCCATACATATTTGACGTAGCCTCCACTGAAATTCCCTTTTAACTGATGGACTGCTCATGGCAGCAGACTTCCACTATGTGAGGTCTCATCAAGGAAAGTATTAGATTACATCAGAACGCGGCAGGGGAATGACTATTATTAATATATTATTATATTACATCAGAACTCGGTAGGGGAATGACTATGTCATAAATACCAAAGCAGAGAATCATACTTAGCTAAATTGACATGTAACTATAACCATCGTTGGAGTGTCTCCCTTCTTGGTGACCCTCAACTTTACTAAGTATGAAGTCCCTTCTCCAGGGACTGATCCCTCCAGACAGCATGTCCAAAGTATGTGAAAAGAAATCTTACCAGCCTTGCTTCCAAGGGGCATTCTGGCTACACTTTTACCAAGATAGCTTTGTTCACTCTTTTTGTTATTGTTCATTCTTCTGATAGTCTTTGTTGTTGTTGTTGTTGTTATGTGCCGTCAAATCACCTGTGACTCATATTGACCCTATGTACAATAACTCTGAACCTTACCCTATCCTGAGCCAGTCTCACTCTTTCTGGCAAACTTACCTCCATTACCCCAGTTATGTGTCAATCCATCTCATCCAGGGTCTTTCTCTCCTGCACTGTCCCTCCACCCTTCCAAGCATGTGCCTTTCTCCAAGGACTGGTCCCTTCTGGTCACATGCCTAAAGTATATGAGATAGAGCCTTAAAATCCTTGCCTCCAAGGAGCAACCTGTTTGTTCTCTTGGCAGTCCATGATATGTTTAACACTCTTCTCCAGCACCACAACTCAAAGGCATCAATTCTTCTGCCAGTTCTAGTCATTGTTCAGCTCTTTGATGCATAGCAAGTAATTGCAAAGACAGTGGCCTGAATCAGGCACACCATAGTCTCCAGACTGATATTATTGCTCTTTAGCATTTTGAAGAAGTTCCTGACAGCAGGTTTCTCCAGAGCAATTTGTCTTTTGACTTCTTGTCTGCTGGTGCCAAGAGTATTAACCAAAGACCCAAGAAAGCTGAAGTTGTTATTGACCTCAATCTCTTCTCGATCTATCATGGTGCTGTTAATTGGCTGAATGATGAGAATCTTTTCTTCATGATGTTGAGCTTCAATTTATATTGAAGACTCCAGCCCTTGACCTTCTGCAGCAAATGCTTGAGGTCCTTTTCAGTTTCAGTGAGCAAGGTTGTGTCATCATCTGTATAATGCAGGTTGCTGATGAGTGTTCCTCCAAACTTGAGGCCACATTCCTCCTCATAAAGTCCAGTCTCCCAAATGACTTGTTCTGCATATAGATTGAAAGGTATGGAGACTAGACACATCTCTGACATACTTCTTTCCTGATTTTGAATCATGTAACCATTCTTTCTCTGTTCTGATGACTGCTTCCTGGTCCAAGTATAGGTTTTGCATAAGCACAATAAAATGTTTTGGGATTTCCATTTTCCTCAAGGTTAGCCAAAATTTATTATGATCCACACAGTCAAATGCTTCTGCATAGTAAACAAACACAGATAGACATTCCTCTGGTACTCTTTGCTTTCTGCCTAAAACAAACCTGTCCTACCTTTAGAGTATTAAATATCCCTTGATAATTACATTATTCAAATGTGTCCATTCTTATGAAAAGGACCAATAGTGGTTTCTGCCTCAGAGGGTCATTTCTAGCTGAGTACTGGGGCTTCTGGGGTCTAAGAGGACCTTGTCCCCAGATCCCTTACTTATGTACCCATCTTTCCCATTGGAAGGTAAAGGAAGGATGCTGAAGGAGATATGTAAACTTAGCAGACATGAGTGACTCCATTGATTTCTTGTCATTTTGTCAGTCCTAGTTATTGAGAGCTGGAAGCTGTTTTTAGCCTTGGTTAGCCAAGATCCCTGACTCCCACTTCCAGCCTTGTACTGGCTGCTTGAGGATCCCCCCAGCTCACACCCCCCCCTGCAGAGAGGTCCTCTGAGCCTTCCACTAAGCAAATATCCAGAGAGACTGTGTCTCTCAGAAATGGATCGTACACATTCTGTTCCTCTTACACTTTGTAAAGCAATCTAAATTTCTAGCTGTTAATGAAGGATTATAGATGTGTTAAAAAACCCAACCCTACAAACCCTCTATTCCTTGCACTTGTATTGTTAATTAAATTCCAGAGCTCCATTTTCAGGTTTTAATTAACAGCACCAGGTATTTAATTGGCGTGTTGTCCTCATGTGCTGTCGCCCTCCCCCTACCCCTCTTGGGAGAAGCTCTCAGCATAGGTATTTCTGCAGGGCGGTCACAGGACGCTGCCGAACACAGTTTAGGAATGCAGAGCGCCAACTCCGGAGGGACAGAGGCCTACTGCTGGGAGGGGAAGGGGAGGAACAGGGAATTTGTGCCTTGCTGGCATCATTTGGGGCTTTGTCTCTGGAGATGTGGGCTGTGGGCTGGCTGTGTGAGGGGGGCTTTATGGCCACTGCAGTTGCAGTGGCTGCTGTCCAGGAGTTGTGTTTACTGGATAAGGACCTGATAAATAAAGAGCTTCCCATAGTCAAGGCACCATTTCGTTTCGATCATGATGGTGGTGGTTATTAAGTACTGTTGGGGTGAGTACTAATCATTGCCACTCTGTGAACAACAGATCTGAACCCTGTGCTGTCGTGTGCCAGCCTAAAAACTTTGACACTCTCAAGCCCCTTGCTGCAGTCAGGTGCTAATCCTCCTGGCTGAGGGTCTTCCTCTCCTTAGTTGTACCTCCACTTTTCCAAGCATGATGTTCTTCTCCAAGGAATAGCCTCTCCTAGCAACATGCCCAAAGGATGTAGGAGAAGCTTCATTGTCTTTGTATCTAAGGATCTCCCTGGTCAGACTTCCTCTAAGGCACACTTGTTTGTTCTTTTGACAGTCCATATTCAGTACTTTTCTTCAACACCATAGTTTAAAGATACCAGTTCTTCTTCTGTAGTCTTTATTTATTGTCCAGTTTCCAGATGCATAGCAAGTGATTGAAAAGATCCTGGCCTAAATCAAGTGCACCTTAGTCTTCAAACTGACATCATTTCTCCTTAATAACTCGGAGAGGTCCCTGACTACAGACTGTCCCAGTGCAATACGTCTCCTTATCTTCTGACTGCTGGGACCAAGATCATGGTGAAGATGCTTTCTCTATGAAATTAGAAAGCTTCATAGAAATAACTTCTATGGGGAGGAGTGTGGCATCAGGATTAAAGGGAGACTCATCAATAATCTATGTTATGCAGATGACACAACCTTGCTTGTTGAAAGTGAGGAGGACTTGAAACACTTGTTGCAGAAGATCAAGGTATGCAACCTTTGGTATGAATTACATCTCAATGTCAAGAAAGAAAATATTCTTGCCACTGTACCAATAGGCAGGCAGCATCATGACGGATGGATGGACAGGAGATTGAAATTCTCAACAGTTTCATTTTACTTGGATCCACAATAACAGCCTTCTTACCAGCAGCCAGGAAATAAAGAGACACTGGGAAAATCTCTCCAAATTATTGAGGAGTAGTGATGTCAGTTTGAGGACTAAGGTGTGCCTGATTCAGACTGTAGTCTTTCTGATTACTAGCTATGCATCTGAAACCTGGACAATGAATAAGGGAAGACAGGAAAAGAATTGATGCATTTGAGCTGTGGTGTTGAAGAAGAGCACTGAACATCCCATGAGAGGCCAAGAGAACAAACAGATACATCTTGGGAAGGGTGCATCTAGAGTGCTCTTTCGAGGCAAAGATTCTGAAGCTCTTTGCTTTGCATATTTTGAGTATGTTGCTAGGGGAGGCTATTCCTGGGACAGCGACATGATGCTGGGAAGGGTGGAGGGTCTGTAAAGGAGAAGACGACCCTCAACTAGGTGGATTGACACAGTAACTACTGCAATGGTCTTTTGTATGTCAGGAAGTGTGAGAACGGCACAGAATAGAACAGGGTTCAGATCTTTTGTTCATAAGGTTGCTATGAATCCTACTCAACTTGACGGCACCTAACAACAACAACAATAACAATAACGACAAAATAACAAAGCAATGATATTTGCTTCAATTCAATTAGACTCAGCAGCCTTTGCTGAGCCCCTCTGGCATGCAGGAATTTATGCTCTGTGCCTGGGATCTGAAGATAAACTCATGGCAAGATGGAGATCGGCCTAGCCTCTAAGGTCTACATGGGTAAAAAGAACATGTACTTACTGAAAATCACTTTTAGCCTGCTAGTCTATCTCTGAATTTGAGCCCTTTGAGGTTCAGGACTGATGGGTTTCTTTTGGTTCGGTTTCAACTGTGGTATCTTAGGTATGAAAGTGAAGACTGAGGTTCATCTTGAACATGAGTCAAGACTATGAACAAAGCAATGCAGATCACCACCCCTAAAGCCCTGCACACCCAGACATTTATAGTTGAGACCCTTTAAGTTACGATGTCCTGGTGGTGTCATGATTAGTTAAGTGTTAACTGACAGGGTGGCAGTCTGAACTCATCAATTATTCTGCAGGAGGAAGATGTGACAGTGTGTTTCCATAAAGATTCTAACTTTGAAAGTCCAATGGGCCAGTCCAACTCTGTGCTGAGAATTAATTAGAAAACTCTGAGCCAGACTGATTAGATAACAATGAGTTTGGGAGAGAGGATGAAAGGCACCCAAGCGTCAAGGACTCTCCTTCATAGGGTCGCTATGAGTCACCTGCGACTCGACTGCACTTAACAACAATAACATCAACAGAGAGAGACAGAGAGAGAGAGAGATCAGCTGGCCCAGCGAAGAGAAAACGATGTGACCAAGGCAAAGACATTCTTCTAGGTCAAGTTGCCATCC
>NW_006402213.1:0-1451 GCF_000299155.1 Elephantulus edwardii
ATCTCACCTACTCCCATTATCCCAGTCACTCAGTCAATGCATCTCATCCAGGGTTTTCCTCTCTTGCACTGTCACTCCATCCTCCCAAGCGTGATGTCCCTCTATAAGGACTGATCCCTCCTTGCAAGATGCCCAATGAATGTCAGAATGAGCTTCAGAATCCTTGCCTCCACAGAGCTTGTCCTCTCTAGGACAAGCCTGTTTGTCCTCCTAGCAGTCCATTGTATATTCAATACTCTTCTTCAGCACCACAACTCAATTCTACATCATCCCTAGTCATTGTCCTGCTTTCTGATGCATAGTGAGGAATTGCAAAGATCATGGATTGGATTAAGCACACCTTATTCTCCAGACTGGCATTGTTGCTCTTCAGTACTCTGGAGAGATTTGGGACAGCAGATTTTCTAAACTCAATTTGTCTTTTCATTTCCTGGCTGCTGGTACCAAGAGTTTTGATTGTAAGAGCCAAACAAACTGAAGCAGCTAACTATCTCAGTCTTTTCACCATCTACCATGACTCTGCCAATCGGTCCAGTGGTGAAAATCGTTATTTTCTTGATGTTGAGCTTCATTCCATATTGAAGACGGCAGTCCTTGAACTTCTGTAACAAATGCCTCTGGTCCTCCTCAGTTTCAGCAAACAAGGTTGTGTTATGTGCATAACACGGGCTATTGATGAGTCTTCCTCCACTCCTGATGATTAAGAGGTCTAAAATTAGACCTCTCCGAGAGCAGAGACCAGATCAGTCTTAAATTCACTCCCATCTCCAGCTTCACACACAGGACTTGTCCCGCACATAAAATAGGATCAAAAACTGTTAGGGATAAAACAACTATGAGATATCATCTCACCCGAGTCAAAATAGCAAAATTTAACAGAACAGCAAGCAACAAATGCTGGCCAGGTTGTGGAGAAACTGGAACCCTTATTCACTGTTGGTGGAAGTGTAAAATGGTGCAACCACTGTGGAAAGAGATATGGCGCTTTCTCAAAAATTTGCAAATAGAGATACCATATGACCCAGCAATTCCTCTTCTGGGAATATATCCCGAAGAGACCATAAGTGTCATCCAAGCAGATATATGCACACCCATGTTTATCATAGCTTTGTTCACAATAGCAAGGAGTTGGAAACAACCTAAGTGTCCGTCAACAGATAGGATAGAGAAGCTCTGGTATATTCACATAATGGAATACTATGCTGCATTGAAAAATAGGAAACTCATGCAATATTATTCAAAATGGTTGACTCTGGAGAACATTATGCTGAGTGAAATATCCCAGTCACAAAAGGACAAATATTGCATATTGCCACAGTTTTAAACCAGGACTAACCTTGGGGTTGGGGTGACACTGAGTAAGAAAGATGGGTTCAATAATGTATACTGCACTGAAACAGAGGAGAGAGAAAAACTATTTAAAAGAGATAAGTGATTAGGTATTTCTGTCA
>NW_006402213.1:3895-4361 GCF_000299155.1 Elephantulus edwardii
GGAGCGACTGAGGGGAAGGCAGAGGGAAGAGAGAAAGAGAGGGAGCAGAAAGGGGAGAGAGAGACAGCCTTTTCATTCCTTCTTAAAACATCTGAATTCTCTGCTATAACATCTGTTACCACCTGTAGTTAAAATGAAGTGTTATCTTGGAACCTGTTGCTCATTTAAGAAGAAACTTTTTGTGAAACAGTGAAAAAGAAGAAGAAACTGTATGATGGTCCATCTCCAGTTCTCATTCAGCCATTCCGATCTTAGCTGTACAAAGTAAAAGCAATCCAGAATCCTGTCATAATCTCCTATTCATTCTTCCTTATGCCCAGGATTCTGTACCACCTGGAGTTAAACAAGAGCTCGAAACGCTGTTCTATCCTGTGCCAATCGAGCCACCTCAAACTCACTTATTCTCACCGCTCCAGTGACAGAATCGATCCATCTCATCGAAGGTCTTCCTCTCCTTCGCTGCCCC
>NW_006402213.1:5477-6517 GCF_000299155.1 Elephantulus edwardii
GCTGTAGCTCTGACAGAATCCAGGCAAGCTGGTTAGTGTCCATGCTCCTAACCACTGACTTAGTTCTCTTTGTCTTGCACATAGCAGAAACCCAAGAAATGTCTTCAAGTCTCTCCTTCTACTTCTTTTTTATCAAAACAAAGGTTAAAAATCACATATTCACCTGTTCTTTTTATCAAAACAATGACTGCTTTGCTGAGACGATAAAATTCTGATCCAGTCTGACACAAAGAGGCTAGGAGAAAACTGGACACCTGTTAACCAACAAGGATCTGGTTCCCAAAGGCTGGTCCCCAAAGGCTCATTTCTCTATAGACATAATCGCTCTAGAATGTGAAGAGGTTGACATTCCTCTCCTCCTCCCATCCCCTGTAGATTCCTTAGGGCACGGACTACAAAATATGTTTCTGAGATACTTTTATTTGATAAACTCATTTTAGATTTGTTTTCTCTTTTAATTTTCACAACCATCTTATAACGTTAAGTATTGCTTAGAGACTTATTTTATGCTGGTAAGGAAACTGAAGTTCAGAGATACTCAGATTTTTAGGATCAGGCCAACCAGGCAGTAACATAAGATTTGGACGTTAGATTGTCCAGTCACTGATGTTTCCATTATGATAATCTTAGAAAGGCAGGGCCCCAATGTGAAACCCAGAGGTTCTAAAGGAAGGAGTTCAGGGGGTCCTGAAGGCATTGGCAAAAAGTAAGGCACTAGGAATTGATACCAATTAAGACATTTCAACAAACAGATGCAGGCATGGACCTGCTCACCAGGTTGTGCCAAGAAATCTAGAGGACAGCTATCTGGCCAACTGACTGGAAGAGCTCCATAGTTATTCCCATCCCAAGAAAAAGAAGCCTACAGAATGTAGCAATTATAGAACAATATAATTAATAACACATGCAAGCAAAATACTGCTGAAGATTGTCCAAAACCGTACAGAGACAGAGAACTGCCAGAAATGCAAACCAAATTTAGAAGAGGCCATGGAGAAGAGGGTTATCAACGCTGATTATCAGATGGATTCTGTCTGAAA
>NW_006402214.1:0-332 GCF_000299155.1 Elephantulus edwardii
TATTGATAGATCATCTCTATCGACTCTAGGAAAAGTAACCAAAATGTGTTTGCTGGCCACATATTAAGATCCTAAAAGAAAAGCTCTTGAAAGCAATTTCCAAGCAAATGTTGGTTTGGACTGCTAATAACTTCTAAACTGTAGCTGCTGAAGGCTGCATTGTAGTTAGCAGAAATAACATTAAAGAGAAACTAAGGCTCAATAGAAACTACTTAGAGTTCAAATGGACGGATCCTGAGCACAAGGGTGATGTCACCAGTGCTTTCCACTCCACTGGATAGCTGTACCCTCCCAAAACTTAGCATTTCTGATGTTGTATTACTGAAATACTA
>NW_006402214.1:2198-3380 GCF_000299155.1 Elephantulus edwardii
CCAGTATCTTGAAGAATCAGCATAAAGATTGAATAGGTATGGAGAGAGAATACAACCCTGACACACTCCCTTCTTAACACTAAACCATGTAGTGTTCCCCTAATCTGTCCTTATGGCAGCCTTCTTCTCTAGGTATTGGTTTCACATGAGCACAATTAAGTGCTCTAGAATTCCCATTTTTTTCAATATTAGCCATAATTTGTTATGGTACACACGATAAAATGCCTTTGCCTAGTCACTAAAGCACAAATAGATTTTCTTCTGGTAATTTTTACTTTCAGTTGCCATTAGCATTAGTATCCCTAGTGCTATGGCCTCTTCTAAATCCTGCTTGAAAACTGGCAGTTCCCTATCAATATATAGCTCTGTTTTTGAATGATCTTCAGTAGTATTTTGCTTCCATGTAATATTAATGACACTGTTCAATAAAATCCACATTCTGCTGGACTATTAGGAATGGGAACAAACATGTACTTCTTCCCTCCAAATTGTGGTGCTGGAGAAGAGTCTTGAACATACCATAGACTGACAAGAAAACAAATATGTCTGTCTTGGAGAGGGTGAAACCAACTCTTTCCTTGGAGGCTAGGATTTTGAAACTTCATCTCACATACTTTGGCATGTGGCCAGGAAAGACAGTTCCTTGGAGAAGAACATGATGCTCGAAAGGGTGCACAGACAGCGCAGGAGAGGAAGACCCTGGATGAGATGGACTGATAGAGTAACTGGGGAAATAGAGGTTGATGTGTAAGAATTATTAAGAGTGGCTCACAAGGCAAGATTCAGAGCTTCTGTACAAAAGGTACTATGTATCGAAGGCAACTTCACAACACATAACAACTCCCATTGGCCAAACAGTTGTCCTCCAAATTTTCTGCTCTAGAGTGTTGAAGGCATCTAGGGCTGCATTTGTTAATTGAAACAAAGTACATATGTTAATTAAAACAAGGTACAAGCTGTTTGATAATTTTTACTTAATAAACCATCAGTCACAGGCAACTCAACAGCCCATAACAACAAAGAACATACAACAAACAGATGCAATTCTGAATAGGCTCAATAGCATATTCGAAGAAATTTGAGAAATAGCTAATTGGTGAAGTAAGTGATCCTCACCACTGGACTAATTAGCAGCATTAAATGGATGATGAAGAGATTGAGATTGTTCACAGCTTTAGTTTG
>NW_006402214.1:5171-5712 GCF_000299155.1 Elephantulus edwardii
TGATTGCAAAGACCATGGCCTGTATTAGGTGCACATTAGTCTTCAGAGAGACACCGTTGCTCTTGAGTACTTTGGAGAGATCATTAACAACAGACTTTCCCATCGCAATTCGTTTTTTAATATTGTGACCGCTGGTGCCAAGAGTGTTGACTGTGGAGCTGAGCAAACTGAAGCTGTGAACAATTGCAATCTGTTCGCCATCCATCCTGATGCTAGCAATTGGTTCAGTGGTGAGAATCTTTGTCTTCTTGACATTGAGCATCAGTCCATACTGAAGGCTGCAGTACTTGACCCTCTGCAGCAAGTACATTAGGTCCTCCTCCGTTTCAGCAAGCAGGGTTGTGTTATCTGCATAATGCAGACTGTTAATAGATCTTCCACCAATCCTGACGCCACAATTCTCGTCATAGAGCCCAGGCTCCTGGATAATCTGCTCTGCATACATGTTGAAAAGGTATGGAGACAGAACACATGCCTGGTGTACACTCTTTCCAAATTTGAACCATGCAGTGTTACCCTGCTCTGTTCTGATGACTGCCTC
>NW_006402215.1:0-698 GCF_000299155.1 Elephantulus edwardii
ATAGGTCTTTAGAGAGAAACATCATGCTGGGTAGAGTAGAGGGACAGCGCAGGAGGGGAAGACACTCTATGAAGTGGATTGATTCAGTAACCGGGGTAATCAGGATGGGTGTGTCAGGGGCAATGAGACTGGCACAGGATAGAGCAGGGTTTAGGGCTGTTGTACATAGGGTCGCTATGAGTCACAAACAACTCGACAGCACATAACAACAACCACAAGAGCAGTGTCTCCTTCCTCTGTTCTGACGACTGCCGATTGTTCCAAGGATTGGTTAGGATGGTCTCAATAAATTATGGGATTAATGAGATTAGTCCATCTCGTGTCTAGTGTCATATTTAACTTTATTTAATTACTAAGAATGTTGGATGGCAACTTGATCTACGGACATTTTTTACATGGCCTTAGAAAGCTGACTTAATGCCTTTTATAAAAATTGCTTTGTAAAAAAAAATTATTGTTCAGTGAATGAGTAAATTATTTTTTTCATACTTGTTGGGAAATTAAACAATAAAACAACACAACAAAGAATGTTGGTCATAGAGTCACTCTGATTCTTATTCCAGAATGCAACTATGATAGGATCAGTTCAACATCTACAGTTCAACACAGTACTATAAGGGACAATAATTAGCTTTTCTCTGTCCATACTCAGTAACTTAATTGTATTCATCAATCCAAAAATGAAAAGGTGTTTTTGT
>NW_006402215.1:2203-3525 GCF_000299155.1 Elephantulus edwardii
TTAGGAGCAACTGGAGAGCATTATGATAAGTGAACTAAGTTTCCTTGTTATGTTGTTGTTGCTTGCCATTAAGTAAAGCATAACTCATAGTGATCCTATGAACAAAAGACCTGAAGCTTTTCTATAACTATCATTTCTCAAAGTTCATAGAGTTTCCAAAGGCATGTTGTTTAGGAGGTGGATGCCACTCATGCTACCAAACCATATTGTATGAGACCGTTATAGTAGAAGGAGTATGAGGATCCAAGGGGAAGGCTGGTGGGAGGCTGAGGAGGGTTGAGTGGTGGGAGTTGAGTTAAGCATTGTTGTTGTTGTTGTTGTTATGTGCCATCAAGTCACCTGTGACGCATGCCGATACTATATGTACAGCAGCTCTGAAGCCTATCATGCCCTGAAGTAGTCTCTTTGATTCTGAGTCCCGTTGTCCCAGTTACTGTCCAATCTATCTCATTTTTGGGACATTTTCTCCTGCGCTGTCCCTCTATTTTTCTATGCACAATGTCGTTTTCCAAGGACTGGTCCCTTTGGTCCCTTGTCCAAAGTTTGTGAGACACATGCTTAAAATCCTAGCCTCCAAGGGGAAACTTTGTTTTACTCTCTCCAAGACAGACCTATTTGGTTTCCTGGCAGTTCATGGTATGTTCAAGACTCTTCTCCAGTACTATGACTTGAAGATATTCATGCTTACTTAATCCTCATTAGTTATTGTCCAGGTTTCTGACTGATGCATAATGACTAATAGTGAAGACCACGGGTTGGATTAGGGGTACCTTAGTCCCTATAGTGACATTGTTGCTTTTCAGTACTCTGGAGAGGTCCCTAATAGCAAATTTCCCTATATGCAATTCATCTTTTGATTTCTTGATTGCTGGTGCCATAAGTGTTAATTGTGGAGCTGAGCAAGCTGTAACTGTTAACAACCTCAATCTCTTCTTTCTCTCCAATGGTGCTGCCAATTGGCCCAATGGTGAGAATCTTTGTCTCCTTAATATTGAGCTTCAATCTATATTGAAGACTTCTGAAGCATGTGCTTGCTTCAACAAGCAAGGTTGTGTCATTTGCTGAGGAATGTCTATCCATGCTTCATTGATTATGCAAAGGCTTTTGAATATGTATAAGAAGTATGAAGATTTATAGCGTCCCTAGGAAAGAGAGTATTCAAACCTTGGGTGTCTTTCATCCTCTCTCCAGGTTCATAGGGTCTCTGGAGGCTAGCTATTATGGAAGTGGATGCCATTCCTCCTTCCAAGCTTGTTTTAATCAGGGAGCTCCCCCCAACAGTGTCCACCATTGGAAATCAACCATTAAAGCATTTGACCCAT
>NW_006402215.1:5255-5742 GCF_000299155.1 Elephantulus edwardii
GCATCTAGCAACAACAATAACATTTGAACGTAGAGGAAAGAGATCATAGGGATAAATATCAAAAATTCTGATACTCAAGAATCAGTCAAATATTATGAGGGCTACAAATATCCAACCACAATTAAGTGGATTGTGGACTTATGATACATTCACCCAGTGGAATATTATTCAGGAATAATGATTTTATAAACCATTACCTAACTTAGGAGGGAGTGGAGAGCATTATGATAAGTGAACTAACTCAGTCTCATTCTTATAGTGTTTTTGGTTGTCATCAAGTAAAGCATAACTCATAGTGATCCTATGAACAAAAGACCTGAAGCTTTCCTATAACTATCGTTTCTCAAAGTTGATAGAGTTCCAAAGGCATGTTGTTTAGGAAGTGGATGCCACTCCTGCTACCAAACCAAATTGTATGAGACGGTTTTTGTAGAATGAGTATGAGGTTCCAAGGGGAAGGATCGTTGGAGGCTGAGGAGGGTTGAGG
>NW_006402216.1:0-1090 GCF_000299155.1 Elephantulus edwardii
AAAATCCAAAAGTCCTCAAAAATAATTAATTATGGCCAAGTGAGATTCATAAAAGGTATTTAAGGATGGTTCAACATAAATCAAACAAACAAACAAACAAACACCACAACATCATTCATCACATTAAAGAAGGGTATAATAAAAATCATGTAACCTTAATGATTCATGCAGAAAAGGCATTTGACGAAATCCAACACCCTTCCTGATTAAGACGCTCAGAAAAATTAGAAGGGAATTCCCTCAGTATATTGAAAAGTATAAATGCAAAATCAAGAAAAAATATCATTCTCAACCCATATTTATTCCCATTTAAAAAAGTGATCTGATGGAGTGTGAAAATTATTAAACAATATCATTGATATCACATACAAGAGAGATCCTGCTGACTATTATCCAAGATGACTGGATCAGTAGGTCAACAGAGAACTGCAAGATAGGCAGGAAGGGTTTTAGAAGAGGCTATGGCACCAGGGACATTATAACCAATGATAAATGGACGTTAGCTGAAAGCAAAGAATACCAGAAGAATGTCAATCTGTTTTTCATTGACTTTGTGAAGGCATTTGACTGTGTAGATTACAGCAAATTATGGCTAACTTTTAGGAGAATGGGAATTCACAAACATTTGACTGCGCTTATATGAAACCTATTCTTCGACCAGGTGGCAGTTGTTAAAACAGAACAAGGAAATACTGCATAGTTTAATATCAGGAAAAGTGTACATCAGGGATACATCCTATATTCATATTTTTCAATCTATTTAGACACAACCCTACTTGCTGAAACTGAAGAGGACCTAAAGTGCTTGCTACAGAAGATCAAGGATTGTAGCCTTCAATATGGATTGAAGCTCAACTGGCCAATTGGCAGCATCATGATAGATAGTGAAAAGATTGAGATTGTCAACAGCTTCAGTTTGCTTGCTCTACAATTAACATTCTTGGTACCAGCAGCCAAGAAATTAAAAGACAAATTGCATTGGGAAAGTCTGCTGTCAGACTTCTCCAAATTACTGAAGAGCAATGACGTCAGTCTGGAGACTAAGGTGTGTCTGATACAGGCCATGGTATTTGCAATTACTTGCATCAGA
>NW_006402216.1:1545-2957 GCF_000299155.1 Elephantulus edwardii
CAGCATCATGCAGATGACACAACCTTGCTTGCTGAACCTGAGGAGGACCTGAGAAGTTTGCTGAAGAAAGTCAAGGACTGTAGTCTTCAATATAGATTGAAGATCAACAACAAGAAGACAAAGATTCTCACCACTGGGTCAACTGACAGCACAATGACAGATGGAGAAGAGACTGAGATTGTTAATACCTACAGCTTGCTTGGTTCCACGTTCAACACACTCCTGGTAGGAGCAGTCAGAAAGTCCAAAGATTAATTGCATTGCGGAAATCTGCTCTCAAGGATCTCTCCAGATTATTGAAGAGCAATGATGTCAGTCTAGAGACTAAGGTGTGCCTGATGCAAGATATAATCTTTGCAGTTGCTTGCTATGCATCAGAAATCTGGCCAATGACTAAGGATGATAATAAAAGAATTGATACCTTTGTGTTGTGATACCTGAGGAAAGTATTGAACATACCATGGACTATTAAAAGATCAGACATGTCTGTCCTACAGAGGGTGAAACCAGCCTGCTTTTTGGAGACAAGAATATTGACATTCCACCACACATACTTTGGGCATGCTTCCAGGAGAGGTCAATCCTTGTGAGAATGTCATCATACTTGGAATGGTGAAGAGATAGTGCAAAAGAGGAAGACCCTGGAAGTAATAGATTGACTCAGTGACTAGGATGATGTAGATAGATGTGTCAGAGACAATGAAATTGGCTCAGGATAGAGCAGGGCTCAGAACTGTTGTACATAGCATCACTATGAGTCATAAGCAACATGATAGCACTTATCAGCAACAATCTTGCCTCATTAACATACCTAAAATAACAAATTTATGAATAGAGAGATCATTTATGAGAGTTACATATCTAATTGACCATTTCATATTCACTGCCATTATGTTAGTTCTGACTTTAAAACATAAAGTTTCCAAGGTTATAACTATTTTCAGGAGCAAATGGTTTCATCTTGCTACCACAAACCAGCTTGTTGGTTAGAACTACTGCCAGCATTTTAGAAAGCAATTCAATTCTTAGCGTATAGTGTCAGTAAGGCTCCAAAACTCATTGCTGTTGATTTGGAATTGACTAATAGCTAAACTTCCAGCAGGTTTTTAAGAGGCTATAAATTGAATAGAAGATTACTCATCTCTTTCTTGGGGAGTCTAACATCCACCAATATTTCGAACAATCATGTACAGAGAATGAACCTAGGAAAATTGGAAGTTGTCAGAATGGAGCAGAATGTACAAAATCAATATCCCAGGCATTCATGAGCTGGAATCACCAGGCATTGACCATCGGTATTTATGAGCTGAAATTATCAGATATTAACCATTTTGAGTAGGACAATCATATGGTATAACTATGCCAGGGATGACAAATTAAAGAAGAAAGGCATCACATTTATTTAAAAAAAA
>NW_006402216.1:4167-6001 GCF_000299155.1 Elephantulus edwardii
CAACAACATGTATATCTATATATCTATATCTATACATATACAAAATATGCGTGTGTCTAAAACTAGTATTTAAATTTAAAGCAAAGACAGAGAAATTGAGGATTTATATCAATTACTTCATCTGAAATGGATCAAATGCACCATCATGGTGTATTGATCTTTACTGGTTATTAAAATGAAAAATCAGAAAAAAAGGATTAGTGATTGGCTAATAGGGCCTTGGTAATAGGATTGATGCTAGAGATCACTTAATATAATTTTATACTACCAATAACTTATTCATGGTAAATATTCTAAGAAAATTTTCTTTAAAAAGTAAATATGGGCCACAGGTTGGAATACACAGGAATCTGTCAGGGACTTCTCTAGAGTACTGAACAGAAATTATGTCAGTCTGGAGATTAAGGTATGCCTGATCTAGGCCACGGTTTTCACAATTACTTACTATGCATCTGAGAGCTGGACTAAGGATGATAGAAGTATAGAAGTATTTGAGCTGTGGTGCTGGATTAGAGTGTTAAACATACCATGGACTACTAGAAGAACAGGTCTGTCCTTTAGAGGATGAAACTAGGCGGCTCTTTGAAAGCAAGGATTTTGAGCCTCCGTCTCTCATACTTTGTGTACAGGGCCAGAAGAGACTAATCCTTGGAGAGGGACATCACGCTTGGAAAGGTGGAGGGACAGCACAGGAGAGGAAGACCTAGGATGATATGGATTAACTTAGTGACTAGAGAAAGGGGATTGGGTCTGTCAGAGATGATGAGATTGTCTCAGGATGGCAGGTTTCAGAGCTAATGTATATAAGGTCATTATGAGTCTCAGGTGACTCAATGGTACATAAGCACAACAACAACAACAAAGAAAAAGACAATGGAGAAGCTCAATATCATCAGTCAGAATAAGGTGAGATGTCAATGGCGAAATAAGTCATCGATTAGCTGTGCAAATACAAATTGACAATCACTTTACTTTATTGCCCTTGAGTCAAAACTGATTCATAGCTGACATTCTGAGACTGTAAGTTATATGGAAGAAAATTGTCTAACTTTCTTATTCAGTAACACTGATGGATTCAAGCCTCCAGAAAGACCCCAGTTTTGGGGGTTAGCAGGGTAAATCCTGCAAACTCCACCACCAGAGTCCCTAAAAGGTCTTCAGTTACTTACATGCAAGTTCATTTGAAATTGAAGTAAATGAAAATAGGCATGATAGCCAAAACACAACTTTGAGAAAATCCAATCAGTATTGTAAAGCCATCTCAGTAAATACATTAGATGTATCAAACACATAAAAGAA
Organism: Elephantulus edwardii; assembly: GCF_000299155.1. Lineage (NCBI taxonomy): Eukaryota > Metazoa > Chordata > Mammalia > Macroscelidea > Macroscelididae > Elephantulus > Elephantulus edwardii. Next base: position 5,467 of record NW_006402216.1, read on the forward strand.
AATACACGGTGAGTTATGGGCTGATATTAAGGACATCATAAATGAAGAAAACAAATATCATTTAAAAGACAAAGCAAAATAAAATATTAAAATACATTTTAGAATAGGCTCTGAAACTTGCTGTAGAATGTGAAGTAAAAAGAAGAAATAAAAGAGTTAAACAGAAGATTTCAAAGGATTGCTGAAAAAACCAAAGCAATATAATCCTTTACAAAGAATTGAGGTTAGAAAAATGAAAGGAAAGGTGATGCCTGGCACATTCAATACAAATTGAAGAAAATATAAAGAAAAATTCAAGTTTTAAATTTAATGTTAAGGGTTCTATGGGAATAATATTTAATTTTATGCTAAACTACATGTTTAATTGCTATGCAAAAAAAGCAAATATTCAACTATTTTAGGAGGTAGTATATGATCAAGACTCAATGACTCATAAATAAGAAATCCAAGATGCACTGTAGACATTGATGAAAATAAGACATTGATGGAAGGCCAATCAAAATGTTTCAATGGTAAAACAACTATGAGATATCAT
>NW_006402217.1:0-1435 GCF_000299155.1 Elephantulus edwardii
CCTCCTCAGTTTCAGCAAGCAGGGTTGTATCATCTGCATAATGCAGGTTGTTGATTCTTCCACCAATCCTGATGTCACATTCCTCCTCATACAGCCCAGAGTTTCAGATGATCTGTTCTGCATACAGAATGAAAAGGTATGGATATAGAATGATAATTAGTAAAACATGCTTGGGGACCCAAGGGAGAAAAGGGTGGGAAGAGAGGGATGACAATGGATAGGAGCGAAACCACAAGGTCGCACAGTTTGAAGCGTCAAGGGAGAGGATAAAGGAAATGGGAAAGATCTGGTGGGGACCTGAAAAGACAGAGTAATGGTGGGCATAGTCCAATGGTGATTCATTTTATAAACCATATTGAATGGGAATGATTGTATGAAACACAAAGTGAATGAAAAATGGTGTGAAACACAATGTATACAAACCTTGTAAGCAAACCAATATAAAATAAAAAATTTTAAAAAGGGAAAAACCCCATAAATAATAGAAAACTGTTAAATGATGCTGTTGTCAGGTGCCATTGCATCGCCTATGACTCATAATGACCCCACCCCATGTACAACAGCTCTGAAGCCTGCCCCATCCTGAACCAGTCTCACTGTCTCTAACACACCTGCCTCCATTGTCCCAGTCACTGTATCAATCCTTCTCATCCGGGGTCTTTCTCTTTACTTTTCGAAGCATGATGTCCTTGCCCTCCTGACCATAGCATATGAGATGGAGCTTCAAAATCTTTGCCTCCAAGGAACAGCTGGGTTTCATTCTCTCTGAGACAGACCTGTCTGTTCTCTTGGTGGTCCACGGTATCTTCAAGACTTTTATCCAGCATCCCAACCCAAAGGCATTGATTCTTCTTCTGTCCTCTTTAGCCATTGTTCAGACCTCTGATGTGCAGCAAGTAATTGTGAAGATGATGGCCTGAATCAGGCTTGTCTTAGTTTCTAGACTGACATTATTATTTTTTAACACTCTGGAGAGGTCTGGAGGGACCTCTCCAGAGTGCTACTATATGCCAACCTTGCTTGCTGAAAGTGATGAGTACTTAAAACATTTGTGGCCGATCAAAGACTACAGTCTTCAATATGCATTACATCTCATCTCAATACAAAGATAACTACAATCATCACCACTGGGCCAATATGCAACATCATAAGAGATGGAGTAAAGACTGAAATTGTCAACTATTTAATTTTTTTAAATTGAGATTTTAAATAAAGTTTATAAAGGACTTGGATTTCCATTCATTCATTGTTGCACATTTTCCTCCCTGCTCCCTCCTCCCCCAGTTAGCTTTTGTCTTGGAAAAAAGTTCTTTAATTGTTATGCAGTTCCCATCTCCCCCTCCCCAGACCAGCTCTTATTCTGGATATTTGTCATGCTAATAATACCGAATGACATATTCCTTTTGTACAGTTCTCTCCCTTGTCTGTTTCAATG
>NW_006402217.1:2570-3511 GCF_000299155.1 Elephantulus edwardii
CCTCTTATACTTTGGGCATGTTGTTAGGAGGGACTAGTTCTTGGGAAGGGATATCATGCTTGGAAAGGTGGAGAGTCAGTGAAAGAGAAGAAGACCCTGGATGAGATGTGACACGGCGACTGTAACGTTGGACTCAAGTATATCAGAGACAATGAGAATGGCACAGGAAAGGGCAAGGTGCAGATCTGCTGTTCATGGGTTGCTATGAGCCGCAGTTGACTCAAGGACATTTAACAACAACAACATGGGCCAGACATGCTTTTAGGCTTTTAAAATTTATTGGTTTATTTTGACCTCACAAATACCATTTTAGTATATTTTAAAAAAAAACCCAGGTACTGAAAATATACATTGTTTTGAGCACTGGTAAAGCTGGGTGTTTTTAGGTGTATCATCTTATTTAATCCATAAATCTTCTGTGGCTTGGACTGTTAGCTAAGTTGTCTCACAACTGCTAGGTTGCAAACTTCCATCTCCCTGATTTCCAGACCCAAGCTGTTCATTATCCCCATTGTTCTGACTGTCATAGAATTGAACTTTGAAAGCACAGGTCAGCACGTTTCATTTCTCACAGGGCTCAGGGCTTATCTGTGGGATTTTGAGCCTGTAAATTGAGGAGTGTCCAGAAATTCCTTCCAAATTCTCCTGGCACTCTCCCTACAATTCCTCTGTAAAACAGACTTTTGGAACTCCTTGATTATGCTCCGTACCTGTGTAAAAGATTGGAGAACATGTAATAATATTAAATAATTATTAAGAAATAGTAATATTACATATTAGCAGTAAATACTAATATTAAATATTAATAATTATAAGATTAATAATAATAACTCTGCTAGTTAATAGCTGTTTGGAGCAACTACTAAGAATCCAAGTTTCCTTATTTGAGTAATGAGGATATGAGCAAGAGCCTATGGTAATGAAGGAGGAAGTTCGAGTTG
>NW_006402217.1:4876-5835 GCF_000299155.1 Elephantulus edwardii
TGTACATAGGGTCACTATGAGTCGCAAGTGACTTGATGGCACATAACAACAACAACCACCACCTATACGCATCTCCTGTAACTGAGAAGACTAGTTGGTGTTGGAGAAGGGTGCTGAATATTCCATGGACTGCCTAAAAACCAAACAGATATGTCTTGGGGGAAAAGTGCGGCCAGAGTGCTCCTTATAGGCAAAGACGTTGAAGCTTTATTTCACATACTTTGGGCATGTTGCTAGGAGAGGTTATTCTTCAGAGAGAAATGTCATGCTTAGGAAGGTTGTGGGGTTGCAAAGGATATGAAGACCCTCAACCACATAAAATGACATTGTGACTGTGGCAATGGGCCTGAGTGTGTCAGAAATTGTGAAGATGGCCCAGGATAGGACAGTATTCAGATTGATTGTGCATAGTGTTTCTATGAATCATACTTGACTACTCACACCTAACAATAACAACAAAAACAGTATCAATATAACAAGTAACAATATAAAGGGTTGATGTGACTAGAAATGCTATGGAAATGGTTACTGCTATACAATGGTATATGTAGCTTAAAATACTGTGGAAATGGTTATTAATATATAATGGTTCTTTACAAAGGATGAGGTTTGTCCCTGTATTTGGAAAGGATGTATTGAAGGAATACTTGATGGGATAGTGCTATGTGGCATTTGAATATGTTGTTATATTGTTAGGTGCCATCGAGTCGTTTTGGACTCATAGTGATCCTATGTACAACGTCCCTAAACTCTGCTCTGCCCTGTGCCAATCGCACTGTCTCCGATACACCCATCCTGATTACCCCAGTCACTGAATCAATCCACTTCATAGAGGGCCTTCCCCTCCAGAGTCGTCCCTCCACCCTCCCAAGCATGATGTCTCCTTGCAAGGACCAGTACCTCCTTACCACATGTCCAAAGTATGTCAGACGAAGCCTCAGGATCCTTGCCTCTAAGGA
>NW_006402218.1:0-6031 GCF_000299155.1 Elephantulus edwardii
AGGAAAAGACACAAATAATCTGAATATGAGATCAAACAGGCAACATCCCAATAGAACTAAGATAAAAAGCCTAACATTGGAGTATTATGAAAAACAAATATGAAAACCTAGAGGAAACAGACAAATACTTAGAAATGCACAATCTAACTAAACTGACACAAACCAATATTAAAGACTTGTTCATTTTCTAGCAATCCATGGTATATTCAATACTTTTCCCCAGCATCACAGCTCTAAGGTATCAATTCTTCTGTCTTCCCTAGTCATTGTCCAGCTCTCTGATGCATAGCAAATGACTGCAAAGACCATGGCCTGTATCAAGGGCACCTTAGTCTCCAGAGTGATACCATTGCTCCTCATACTTTGGAGAGGTCCCAAACAGCAGACTTTCCCACTGCAATGTCTTTTAATTTCCTGGCTGCTGGTACCAAGAGTGTTGATTTTGGAACCAATCAAACTAAAGTTGTTAACAATCTCAATCTCTTCACCATTCATTATGATACTGCCAATTGGCCCAGTAGTGAAAATTTCTGTCTTCCTAATATTGAGCCTCAATCCACATTGAAGGCTGCAGTCCTTGACCTTCTGTAGCAAGTGTTTCAGGTCCTCTTCAGTTTCAGCAAGCAGGGTTGTGTCATCTGCATAACGCAGATTGTTGATAAATCATCCACCAATCTTGACCCCACATTTCTCCTCATAGAGCCCAGCCTCCCGGATAATCTGTTCTGCATATAGGTTGTAAAGGTATGGAGATAGGATGTATCCCTGGACTACGCCCTTCCCAATTTTGAACCATGCAGTGTTCCCTTGCTCTGTTCTGACGACTGCCTCCTGGTCCAAGTATAGGTTTCGCATTAGAACGATCAAGTGTTCTGGGAATCCCATTCTTCTCAAAGTCAGCCACAGTTTGTTATGATCCACACAGTCAAATGCCTTTGCATAAACAATGAAACACAGACAGACACTCCTCTGTTACTCCCTGCTTTCAGGCAAGATCCATGTAACATTAGCTACAATATCCCTAGTACCATGACCCATTCTAAACCCAGCCTGGATTTCTGGCAGCTCTCTGTTGATGTGCTTTTCCAGTCATTTTTGGATAACCTTCAGCAGAATCTTGCTTGCATGTGATATAAATTATATAATTTAAAAAGGGGAGGGGAAGAAAACAAAAGACATGCTGTACTAGGAAAATCTCTGTTAAGGATCTCTTTAACGTTCTAAATAGCAATGATGCCAGTTTAAAGGCTTAGCTGTACCTAATTTAGGACATAGAAATCTTTTTTATTGCTTCCTATGTATCTGAAAATCAGACAATGAACAATAAAGATCAAAGAATTCAGGCCTTTGGATTGTGATGTTGACAAAGAGTATAGAATATGCCATGGACTGCCAAAAGGACAAACAACTCTGTAACAGAAGGAATAAAGTCAGAGTTCTCATTAGAAGCAAGAACAGTAAGGCTTCATAGTCTCACGTACTTTGAGTGTGTCATCAGGAAGGGCCAATAAATTAAAGGCAACACAGCATATACGCAAAAGCAGTAGGTCAAGAAGATGGACTGACACAATGGCCTGAACAAATGGTCTTAAGCATTGTCCCAGAGCATCTTGGGGACTGAGACCTCAATTAGTCTTATCATTTGGAAAAATTCCTCAATAAAATATTTTGGTTTGTAAAAGTAGGTCTTCCCAGCAAGGGAAAGGAGGATATCACAAGTGCTAACTGTCATATTATTTTTTAAAAAAACATCTAAGGAACAATGGTGGCTTACCACATTATGTACCAGACTGTGATTTGGACTGTTAACTGAAAATTCAGCACTTCAAATCCACCAAGCATTCTGTAGGACAAAGATGAGTGGTTCCATGTAAAGATCTACACTGAACCAATGTAAAAAATGTACAAAAAAATAATTGGTTAAAACTAAACTATTTCAGGAAGTATCATAAGGACAGGAGTCAGCGGTGATGAGAAGCTGTTCAAGCTAAATTTAAGGCATTGAAAAAAAAAAAAAAAGAGGTTCCAGGAATTAAAGAGATATCAGTTGGTGAGTTTCAACTAAGAGATACAGCCCTGGACATGCTCATCAGTCTGTGCCAAGAAATCTGGAAGACAGTTACCAGGTCAACTAACTAGAAGAGATCCTATTTGGTACCCATTCTCAAGAAAGGTGACCCAAAAGTCTGTGGAAATTATTAAACAAAATCATTACTATCACATGCAATCAAAATATTGTGGAAGATCATAAAAATGGCTAGAAATGTACATCAACAGAGAACTGCTAAATCTAGGCTAGATTTAGAAAAGGACATAGCACCAGGAATAACATTGCTGATGTCAGATGGATCTTGGCTGAAAGCATCGAATACCAGAAGAACCTCTATTTGTGTTTTATTAACTACGTAAAGACTGTGGATCACAACAAACTATGGCTGACATTGAGAAGAATGGGAATTCCAGAACACTTATTTATGCCTATATGAAACCTATACGTAGACTAAGAAACTGTCATCCAAACAGCAAGGGAATACTATATGGTTTGGAATCAGAAAATGGGTGTACCATGGTTGCATCCTTTATCCATACTTACGCTATTCTGAGTAAATCATTTGAGAAGCTGAACTTTATGAAGAAGAGTGTGGCATTAGGATTAGACGAAGATCACAGCTCTTCCACAGCCTGTGCTATGCAGATGACAGAATTTTGCTTACTAAAGGAGGGGAGGACTTAAGGTACTTGCTGCAGAGAATCAAGAAATGCAGCCTTAAAAAAAAAAAGAACTGAAGCCTTCAATACAGATTACATCTCAACATCAAGAAAACAGAAAATCTTCACCATTAGGCCAATGGGTAGCATCATAACAGAAGGAGAGAAGACTGAAATTCTCAATGATTTCCTCTTGCTTGGATCCACAATCAATACCTTTGCTGCCAGCAGTCAGGAGATATGGAGACGAGCTCTGTTGGCCTAGTGCCAAGGAGCTGTGCTAAAATCCCAAAGGCACGCAGTTTGAGGCCACCTGCTGTTCTACAGAAGGATGGGCAATCTCCTCCTATGCAATTAACTGCCTCTGAAAACCTGCCTGAGGGTCCGCTATGGGTCAGTTCTGACTCTTGTACACAACAATGTATGTTTTGCAGTTGTTAGGGGCTGTCAAGTCAAGTATGACTCACAGCCACCCTACTGACAACTGATTTGAATCCTGTCCTATTTTGTGCAATCCTCACCATCTCTCATACACTGAGACCTTTGTTACAGTCACCATTTCAATTTATGTTGATGAGAGTTTTCTAGTCTAAGCTGACACTCCCCTCCTCCAAGCATTTTATCTTTTAGCTTTGGGAAATTCTTCTATGAAGAACAATGATGTCAGTCTAAAAGCTAAGGTGTGCCTGATTCAAGCCTTAGTCTTTCCAGTCACGTGCTATGTATCTGAGAGGAGGGGAAGTGAATAAGGATGACAGAAGATTGTCAATGCCTTTCAGTTGTGGTACTGGAAAAGAGTACTGTACAAACAAGTATATCTTAGAGAAAGTAAAACCAGAGTGCTCCTTGGAGACAAAGATGGTGAATCTTTGTCTCACATACTTTGGACATGCTGTTAGGCAGGGTTCTTCCTTGGAAAGGGACACAATGCTTAGAAAGATAGAGGGGTCAGCAAAAGAAAGGAAGATGCTAAACCAGATGGACTGATAAATTGACTGCAGCAATGGGCTCAAGTGTGTCAGATATGAAACTGGAACAGGATAGGACAAAGTTCTGCTGTTCATAAAATTGTTATAATTAGTACTTGAGTCAATGGCACCTAACAACAACATATTCAAAGTATGTGAGATGAAGCTTTGCCATTCTTACCTCTAAGGAGCACTGTGATAGCACTTTTTCTAAGACTTATCTGTTCATTCTTTTTGCAGTCCATGCAAAAAAATGTATTCATTACACCTTAAAGGTCAATAAGGGTCCCGAGGTAGCACACTTTGAGCTGTGGTGTTGGAGAAGAGTATTGAATATATCATGGACTGCAAAGAAAACCAACAGTTTCATCCTGGAGAAGGTTAAACCAGGCTGCTCCTTGTAGGCATGGGTTCTGAAGCTTCATCTAACATACTTTGGGCATGTTGCAAGGAGGGACCAGTCTTTGGAGAGGGAAGTCAGGCTTGGGAGGGTGGAAGGACAGCACAGAAGAGAAAGACTCTCTATGAGGTGGACTGATTCAGTGACTAGGATAATTGGGGTAGGTGTGTTGGAGAAAGTGAGACTAGCACAGGATAGACCAGGGTTTGGGGCTGTTGTACATAGGGTCACTATGAGTCGCAGACAACTCAAAGGCACCTACCAACAACAAGGTGGCACACAGTTTGTGTTGGACTACTGACCTAAAAGTTGGCAGTTTGAATCCACCTAGCAGCACTACAGAAGAATGGCCTGGAGAACTGTTCCCATAAAGATAACAACCAAGAAATCCATATAGGATAGTTTTAACATGGGTAGGAAATGACTTCACAGCCAACAGATGGGTTTGTCCCCCTCTTTACTCCCGCTTTTAAAACAAAAAAATGCCTCCTAGGGAGCTCTGATGGCCTATTCAGTTAGGAGCTGTGCTGCCTATTCTAAGGTTCAAATCCACCTCTTTGGAAGAAAGAAAAGCAATCTCCTCCCACGTAATTAATGACCTCTGAAAATCTAGTGGATGGTTAGCTACAAGTCCATTCTGGCCCAATGACACATAACAACAACAAAGTCTCCTTAGAAGTAATATTTAAGCTAATATTAGAATTCAAAGAAAAAATCATTCATGTAAAGACTGATGGTAGAAGATGCAGAATGAGGTCTTTATGCAAGAACAAACCTTTATGGCAGAGGAAAACAAACTATTCTGGAAAGAGCAATATACTAAATATTCTATGTCTTGTGAGTCATGTAAAGTCCCTTGTGTCATAATCTTTGCTTTTATTCTTGCTGCTGTAATTGTTTCATAGCCCTTTAAAAATGCAAAACCATTCTTAGCTCCTTGGCAGTAAACAGGTCTCAAGATGATCCTTGCTTTAGAGGGAAATCTAATCAGCTGCTACTAGAAAGCAAGTGAACATGGGGGAAAGTGGTAGACTTTTTCTTAAAAAAAAAGTGGTTTGAGACATAGAAGCTGGATTATATAGTGCTTTTTAAACTAAGATTTTTTTTATCCTTTTTCTAAGTGTGATGGGAATCCCAAGGAGAGTTTTAAGCAGGGCAGTGACATATTCTGATTTATACTTTAAAACGATCACCTTGGTTTTGTGTAAAAAACAATCTGTCATAGGGGAAGAAGAGTGGAAAAAGAGATAGTTGTTATAAGCCTTTGAGTTGATTACAACTCAGAGCAACCCTAAGAGAGTGACACCTGGTTTGCAGGCAAATAAAGCAGGTATTCAAGAAAGGTTGACTTTCTTGTTACATAGTCAGATGGCTGCACACAGTACATAACGGGTGCTCAATAAGCTTATAGCCTTTGAAGGAAGTTAATTCTCTTAGATACCATACCAACAGGTGGCTGTTGTTTGCTATTTTATTTATATTACAGCTTGTTCCCAAAATATCTAGAGTAGCTAGGTGTTCAATAAATATTTGTGGAATGATTACAGATGATACGTTCCAGTCAAATATTCTCTCTCCCTTCACCATGCTCGGAAAGGTAGAGAGTGCCAGTACAAGAGAGGAAGACTCTCAATGAGATGGATTGACACAGTGACTGCAACAAAGGGCTTGAAGAGGACAGAAATCATGACACTGGCAAAGGACAGGGCAAGATTCAAATCTATAGCTCATGATGTCACTGTGAGTCATGGACAACTCAATTGTTGTTATGTGTCATCAAGTCACCTGTGAATCATAGCAATTCTATGTACAACTGCTTTAAACCCTATTCTATCCTGTGCCAATCTTACTGTCACTGACACACCCCTACTCCCATTACCCCACTCAATGAATCAATCCAACTCATAGAAGTTACTCCTCTCCAACACAGTCCCTCCATCCTCCCAAGCATCAA
>NW_006402219.1:0-510 GCF_000299155.1 Elephantulus edwardii
CCCAGTGGGTAGCCTGGGCCGTTGCCATAGAGGATGGACGTGTAGTTCTTGCCATCTGAGGCCTGGCCTGCCAGCCCTGTGGGGAGGGAGGGGACTTGGTAACACTGGGACAGCTGGAGGAGACCCCAGGTGCAGGCTCTTGCTTTCTGTCTACCGCCCAGGACCCTATCAGGCCAGTCATATCATTAGGCCCATTTGCTGGATGAGAAAACCGAGGCTGAGCTCTGTTTCTGACATTGAATTTCCCCTCAGAGGACAAGCCACAGTGCCCCCCAGCCTACCGAAGATGGAGGTTCCTCGTAATGGGTAGCCACCGTAGGTGAAGACGTGAGAGTGGTCAGCGGTGACCAGAGTCAGCGTGTCCTTCTCACTGGTCAGCTGGCCCACCCTCTCGATGGTGGAGTCGAACATGACCGCTTCAGTCAGGGCCTTGTAAGCATTACCGTCATGATGGCCATGGTCTATGCGGCCCCCTGTATGGGGAATGGTGTGTGAGTGGCCTGACCTCAC
>NW_006402219.1:4535-5695 GCF_000299155.1 Elephantulus edwardii
ACCCCCATCCCTGAAAAAGCAGAACTCTGGACAGCCTGAATCTGTGAGGCTGGCTTGAGGGTGCACAGGCAACAGACCTGTCATACTCACCATCACCCAGGAAGAGAATGAGGTTCTTGGCTGCCGTGTTGATGGGCTGCATCCTCTTAGCACTGTCCAGGGCGGAGGCCGCCTGCTTGTTCCAGAACTCTGCATTCTGCTCCTCAACTGGGGAGTTGGGGGTGGGGGGAGCCCGTCAGCCAGGGGTCCCTGTGCTTTGGGGAGAAGTAGGAGCTGGGCTGGGGCCTCCTTACCTGGGATGACACCAAGGGAGAGCTGTAGCCGTAGGCCCAGCACCAGCAGGAGCAGGAGCACCCAGGGCCCCGACGTGGCTGTGGTCATGGTGGGCGACCAGGCAGGATCCTGGGACGCTGGGGTCCCTGGATGCTGGGGCTGAAGGGAGACAGTTGGAGTCGGAGCTCCCTGTCCAACACCTGACTGAGTCTGTGTCAGGGTTTTTAAAGTCTTCTCAGTAATCCCAGGCTGCCTTGCCCCACCCACCCCCTGAGCTGCTTCCAGGCTGAACCTGGCCAGAAAGGGGCTGGGTGTGTCTGAACCTGCGCCAGAGGCACTGGGAGTGTCTTCTACGTGAGAGGAGCACCTTCTGTCCCAGCAGTGCTCTCCCATTGTCTGTATGTTGGATGGCGGCCCCCCTGCTTCTTGGTTTGTGTTAATCTGGAGCTCCGCTGAAACCTGGCCACCAGGGGTGACCCTGCTGGTGTTTGAAACACTAATGACAGCTTTGAGCGTCACAAAAACAGGGGTTCAGGAGTGTCCCAGAGAGCCTCGAGGGCATAGTGGATGAGGCTGAAAATGCTTTTTGGGTTTTTTTAGGTTTTTATTTGCTTGTTTGTATTTTTCTTGTTGTGTAACATCTATGATTCCACTGTCACAGGAAGAGATTGCCTCTCCTTCTTCAGCAGGGCGTCTGGTGGATTAGAACCTGGAGCCTTTGGTATTGTAGTGCAACTTCTTGCCACTAGGCCACCAGAACTCCCTGTTGCACAAGGTTTTGACTTGTTCAACGTCTAGAAAACAAAGAGTCTCATCACTGGGCTAATAGATAGATAGTGACTAGATTAAGATTGTTAATAGCTTCAATTTGCTTGGGTCCACAATCA
>NW_006402219.1:6180-7310 GCF_000299155.1 Elephantulus edwardii
GGGTAATGGGGGTGGGCATGTCAGAGACAATAAGGTTGGTTCAGGAGAGAGCAGGGTTCAGCGCTGTTGTACACAGCATCTCAAGTGACTTGAGGGCACATCACAACAACATCAGGGGAGTACTGAATGCATGGCCAAGAGAATAGAGATGTCTTGGAGAACATCCACCCAGAGTTCTCCTTGGAGGCAAAGATGATAAAGCTTCATCTCACATAATTTGAGTATGTTGCTAGGAGACGCTCTTCCTTGGAGAGGGGCGTTGTGCTTGGAAAGTGGAGGGAGAGTGAAAGGGAGAAAGACCAGGTGGATTGACACAGTAAATGCAGCAGTGGGCTCAAGTGTGTCAGAGATTTTGAGAATGGCTTAGGATGGGACAGAGTTCAGATCTGTGGCTCATCGGGTCGCTATGAGTTGTACTCAACTAGAAAGCACCTAACAACAATAATACCATCAGGAGGAGACAGTACCTGGGAAAGACATGCTCAAAAAAACTAGTGCGTGAGTGAAACAGAGGAAGACCCTGGAGGAGAAGGAGTGACGCAGTGACTGAAGCAGTGAGGTGAAGCCCAGCTGAGGTGGTGAGGGTGCGTCAGGGGTTGATTTTGTTGTACAGAGGGTTGCTACGAGTCCAGGCCAACCCAGCTGCACCTAATATGTTCTTCTTGTTGTTAGGTGTCATCGAGTTGAGTATGATCGATAGCAACACTATGAGCAACAGATCTGAACCCTGTCCTATCCTTGCCATCCTCTCATTTCCTGACACACTAGACGCCATTGCAGCAGTCACTGTATCGATCCACTTGGCTGAGGGTCTGTCCTTCGCTGATCCTCTGCCTTTCCAAGCATGATGTCCTTCTCCAAGACGTAACTTCTCCTAGCAACATGCGTCCAAGGAGCACTCTGGCTGCTTCTTCTCGAAGATATATTTGTTTGCTCTTTTGGCCGTCCATGGATGTTCATTACTCTTCTCCAACACCACAGCTCAAAGGCATCAGTTCTTCTTCCATCATCTTTATCCACTGTCCAGCTCTCAGTTGCATACCTAGTAGTAAAAGAGACTATGGCCTGAATCATGTGCACCTTAGTCCTCAAGAAGGCACCATTGCTCCTCAATAATTTGGAGAGGTCCC
>NW_006402220.1:0-1165 GCF_000299155.1 Elephantulus edwardii
AGAAATGAGTGTACGAAACAAAATGTCAGTGAAGGAAAGTGTTAAGCACAATGTATACAAATTTTGAAATAAATATATTTATAGTTAATAAATGACTTATTGTACAAAAAATAATTTGGCAAAATAAAAGAGAGTAGTAAGTAACACAATACACAATAGAGGGATTGGGTGAAAAGTGTATATAATTAGATCAGACCCAGATTTCTTTATGCAACTTTTCTGTAAGTTTAAAATAATTTCAAAGTACAAAAAGTTTTTAAAAGTAAAAAAAAACCCTATTAATTTATATTTCCTACATATGCCAAGATTTATTTAAACAATGCATAATTTAAAATTTAATAGTCTAAACATGATTTGCTATCATGCTTTTGAAGAAATAAGTATTTTGTGATGCTAAAATACACACTGATTAGAGAACAATTTTAAATATATAAAAAGCACAAAGAAAAATCACCAATAAATACAATAACTATTTTGAAATCTTGTACCTATTTTATTGTAGGTATTTAAAAAAATATTTAGCATTGTTGAACATAGTATGCAATTAGTGAACAATTACTGAATAATGTATGTATAGGAATACATACATGTATATGTATATTATGTTTTAGTTAAAGGTGTTTTGTGAATATAATTTTAATGTTTTAAAATATTCATTTAGATTAATATCTAATCACATCTCATTATATTTTCATGAAACATGATAAATCTTAATAAGGTTTCCAGAAGCTTTGCATTATATCCCTACTATCAAGGTGTAAAATTGTTCATTTTACTGTACTTTAAAAAAAATTATGTTTTTCTATACTGGTGGTGGAACTTAAATGTCAATATTCAATATTTTCTTTCATCTGTTAAAAAATTCTTTTAGCATATTCTATTATACCGGGGAGCTCTGATGGCCTAGTGGGTAAGGAGCTGTGCTGCCAACCCAAAAGTAGGTGGTTCAGATCCACCAACTACTCTTTGGGAGAAAGATGGACAGTGTCCTTCCATGTGATTTATAGCCGCTAAAAACACACTTAAGAGGGTCCACTATGAGTTGGTTCCAACTTGATGGCACAAAAAGAATGGCATGATTATATCAAAGCACTGTTTTCAAAACTGGAAATAAATGAGTGAAATAAACTATGCCTATATTAGAGGAGAATAGAAGGAGAATTGA
>NW_006402220.1:2130-4604 GCF_000299155.1 Elephantulus edwardii
CCATTCCACAAGTGAATTGGCCTGTCTCAACAATTTACAAGGGGGTTGGCTAGTCTTGCCCTTAAATTGAGTAAGACTTCAGTGTGAGGCAGACAGATCTTCTGGTGACATTGAGAAGAAGCAAGGTGATGTAGGATGCCCTTCTTGCTCCAGCTACGCTATGGCAGAAAAACCTATAGCTGAACTGGAGACCTGATGGAAGATAGGACCTTGGGAGGGGGGAGTGGGGAAGGAGAGCCAATATTAGCAGATTGAGAAATATGTTGGTGGGGGTCCAATATTGGCAGGACTGAGAACTTGGGCATTCTGGCCTAAGGCCATGAGGCCAGAGGCTGAGGGGCCTGCGTGCACATTTCAGGAGCTGTCTTGACTGTATTCTGTTATTGACCTGGATTATAACCTTTTGACTTCCCCAATATGCTTTTGTGTAGTCTGTGAGCTATCTCATCAGATTTTGGATCCAGCAAGTAAGATTGGTGATGAGTTGGGTAGAAAGAGGAATAGGAGTGTGGGGGATATGTCAAACCTCATGGCAATTGGTTTTGTATTATTGATGCTGTTGATTGGGACACTTCCCCTTTGTTGTAAGTTGGTAATGGTCAGACATAGTGGTCCCCAAGTGGCTTTTGTTCTTTTTATACTAAGGAACTTCAGACAGAGATATACAAGACCAGTTAAATTTAGCATTTTTTTTCCCTAGGGAAAAAAGCATTCAGAGGGTCACATGTTTCCACAGCATAATTTACAAACTGTGATATTGAAAAAAATACATATTCTTCTTAGAGAACATTAAGTTGCTTAAGCTAATTGTGAAAAAGTTGTGCAGTAGTAGTGTAGCATTTTTAACACAGATGGTATCATCTTCCTACAAGAACTCATTGCCATGGTGTCAGACTAATAGCTGACCCTCCAAAAGGTTTTCCAAGGCTGTAAATCATATGGGATGAGACTACCCATCCTTTTCCAGCAGAGCGGCTGGTGGATTAAAACTGTCTGCATTTGAGTTAGCAGTTCAAGTCCCTACCACTAAGTTACCAGGGCTCTCTATTATCTTTTTAGACTAGCATAAAAGATGAAACTACAAAAGTAACTTAGAACCTGCAACCATTCAATTTTAGTGACAAAGAAATCACAATTGAGCCTCAAGATACCTTTAATAGTTTTTCTTCATCTTAAAATCTTGAAAAGTATGTAAGAAAATAGTGTCTTGTATAAAGAATCTCTCAAAAAGGAAATTAAGTGAGAAACTTCAAAATGACAAATTACCTCTTTTGCTAACTCCATAAATAGTATTCTGACACCCTTCAAAATGCAGGGAAATTTGATAGGTTGCTCACACAGAATTGAGAAGTTTCTTGTGTGAGGCATGAGGTCCAGTATTTCAGAGGTTTCTGCACATCGACCCTTGTTTTCCTTTAAATTAAAGAGAGAATACAGTGGGTAAAGGAGAAAGTGCCTATGGTGTATTTTTCTGGGCCTTGAGCGTGATAAAGGAGCAGAAGAAATTTTGCTTTTATTCTCAAAAACCTTGGAGCCTTGTTGAAGAAGATTGTACATAAAACTCAGAAAACAATAAACCAGTTGCCATCTAGTTAATATCAACTGATGGTGTGAGTACAACAGTGTTCCATAAGGTTTTTCCAATGGCTGGTTTTGAGAGTGTAGATTGCCAGGACTTTCTTTAGAGGTTCTCCAGTAGAGTCTATTCTTCAACTTTAAGTTAGTAGCTGTACATGTTATTAACCTTTTGCATGACCCAGATGTTGTTGTTGTTGTTATGTGCCATCAAGTGGCTTGCGACTCATAGCGACCCTATGTACAAAAGCCCTAAACTCTGCTCTGTCCTGTGCCAATCTCACTGTCTCTGACACACCCATCCCAATTCCCCCAGGCACTGAGTCATTGTCCAACTCTCTGATGCATAACAAGGGATTGCAAAGACCAAGGCCTGTATCAGATGCACCTTAGTCTCCAGAGTGACACCATTGCTCTTCAGTACTTTACAGAGGTCCCTAACAGCAGACTTTCCCATGGCAATATGTCTTTTAATTTCCTGGCTGCTGGTATGAAGAGTGTTGATTATGGAGCCAAGCAGACTAAAGTTGTTAACAATCTCAATCTCTTCACCATCCATCCTGATGCTGCCAATTGGTCCAGTGGTGAGAATCTTTGTCTTCTTGACATTGAGCCTAAATCCATATTGAAGGCTGTAGTCCTTGACTCTCTGCAGCAGGCGTTTCAGGTCCTCCTCAGTTTCAGCAAGCAGGGTTGTGTCATCTGCATAATGCATATTGTTGATAGATCATCCACCAATCCTGATGCCGCATTTCTCCTCATAGAGCCCAGCCTCCCAGATGATCTCTTCCGCATACAGGTTGAAAAGGTATGGAGACAGGACACATCCCTGGCATACACCCTTCCCAATTTTGAACCATGCAGTATTTCCTTGCTCTGTTCTGATGACTGCCTCTTGG
>NW_006402220.1:5142-5605 GCF_000299155.1 Elephantulus edwardii
AGGTTTGAATTTGTTCTTCAGTTCCTTGAGCTTAAGAAATGCTGAGTGAGTTCAGCCCTTTTGATTTTCTGACTCTAGGTCCTTGCACATTTCATTGTAATATTTATTTTGTCATTATATTTTATTATATTGTATATTGTCATAATATTTTACATTGTAAAATATTACAATGAAAAAAATGGCCCTGATACTCTATGTTAATTTCAAACTTATGTCAATGTGTGCTAAATGAAACACATAGAAGAGTGTCTAACTCATATTAAGGGTTGTTGTTGTTGTTGTTATGTGCCGTCGAGTCGTTTGCGACTCATAGCGACAACTCATAGTACAACAGCCCTAAACCCTGCTCTGTCCTGTGCCAATTGCATGGCCTCTGACACACCCATTCCAATTACCCCGGTCACTGAATCAATCCACCTCTTAGAGGGTCTTCCCCTTCTGCGCTGTTCCTCCACCCTACCAA
>NW_006402221.1:0-2913 GCF_000299155.1 Elephantulus edwardii
CAACAAGATGGATCCAGTGACTCCAACAATGGATTAAAGTAAAACAGATCATGAGAAAGGCACAAGAGGATGTCGCAGTGTCAGACAAGGTTCCACACTGTTGAATGTAGGGTCACTGTGATCTGGAGTGGACAATAATATTTAACTGGGAGTGGTAAGGAGTGCACTGACAAACCAAAGGCATGTGGTTCGAATCCACTAGCTGCTCTGAAGGGAAAAAGATGAGCAATCAAATCTTTTTTCAAAAAAATAATATATACACACACACACACACATATATTTTAATTGTTATTTAAATGAAATTTTACAGAAAACGTGGATTTCCATCCATTCATTGTTGAAGGTTTTCCTCCTGCCTATTCTCCCCCCAGATCGCTTTTCTCTTTTTTTTTTTTCACTTTTCTCTTTTAAAAGATTTTTTCATTGTTGCACAATTTTCTCCACCCTTTGCCAAAGCACCAATCCACGTTGCTATGCAGCTCTTATTCTGAACTGTTGCCATGCAAATAATACCTAATCATATATTTCTTTTAGGCAGTTCTTTCCCTTATCTATTTAAATCCACTGTTCATTATTTATCCCCTCCTTTCTTAGTTTCCCCCAACCCCCATGTCAGTCCTGTTTTATAAGTGGCATTATGCATTAATTGTCCTTCTGTGACTGAGAGATTTCACTCAGTATAATGTCCTCCAGGGTCACCCATTTGAGCAATCAACTATTATGCAATTTACTGTCTCTGAAAACCTGCTGGAGGGAAGCTGTGAGTTGATTTCCAACTCAATGGTACACAACAACAAAAACCAATATGTGTTGTTATGTGCCATAGAGTCACTTGCGATTCATAGTGACCCTATGTATAAGAGTCCTAAACCCTGCTCTATCCTGTGCCAACTTCATTGTCTCTGACACACCTACTCCCACCACCACAATCACTGAATCAATACACCTTATCAAGGGTCTTCCTCTCCTGTGCTCTTCCTCCACTCTCCCAAACATGATGTCCCTCTCCAAGACAAGTCCCTTCTTGCAACATGCCCAAAGTATGTCAGACGAAGCTTCAGAATCCTTGACTCCAAGGAGCATTCCAGCTTCACCCTCTCCAGTACAAACCTGTTTGTTCTCCTAGCAGTCCATGGTATATTCAACACTCTTCTTCAGCACTACAGCTAAAAGGCATCAATTCTCTTTCTATCCCTAGTCACTGTCCAGCTCTCCAATGTATAGCATGCAATTGTGACGACTATAGCTCGGATCAGGTGCACCTTAGTCTCCAGCCTGACATCTTTGCTCATCAGTACTCTGGAGAAGTCTCTGACAGCTGACTTACCCAATACAATTCATCTCTTGATTTTTTTTTCCTGGCTGCTGGTACCAAGAGTGTTGACTGTGGAGCCAAACAAACTAAAACTGTTAACTATCTCAATCTCTTCACCATCCGTACTGATGCTGCCAACTGGCCCAGTGGTGAGAATCTTTGTTTTCTTGATGTTTAGCTTCAATCCATATTGAAGGCTGCAGTCCTTGACTTTCTACAGCAAGTGCTTCAGGTCCTCCTCAGTTTCAGCAAGCAGGGTTATGCCATCTGCATAATGCAGGTTGTTGATCAGTCTTCCAATAAATGAAGTATATATTTTCTTGGAGGTAAACCCTGGTAGTGCAGGGGTTAAAAGAGCTTATCTTCTAACTGAAAGGTCAGAGGTTCAAACCTGTATGAGAAAGATATGGCATTCTGTTTCTATAAAGATTTCCAACCTTGGAAATCCTGTGGGGCATTTCTCCTGTGTCCTGTAGAGTTGCTATGAGTCAGAATAAACTTGACAGTGGTGGGGTTTTTGGTGTGTTTTTTTTTCCTTTTGGCCCCGAAGGGGAATCAAAAGTTCAACTTTTGAAATATTTTAAGAAGCCTCCACTCAGCCACATGGAGATGTTAAAATTGGCAGTTGGATGGGTAACCACAGGATAGAGGAGAGAGGTCTAAACTGGAGCATTAAGTGAGGAGTTAATTATATTACCGCCTGAGGACTAGATAAAAGAATGAATAGAAAGGAGAAAAGAAGATGGATTGAGTCTCGGGACTCGGTACCATTAATTTTCCAGGGAGATGTGGACAGAGTAGGAATGAAAGAACATCCAGTGAGGTAGGAGGAAAATGTGCAATGTCTTGAAAGCCAGGTGAGAATGGTGTATCAAGACAGAGCAAGAAAGTTTGCTGAAAGGTCAAGAAAGATGAAGTCTGAGAATTGATTATTAGATTTAGCAGCAGAGATAACTGGTAACTGTGAAAAGGTTTTGATTTGTTTTGTGTTGTTTTTTTGTTGTTTTTTTTTTGTGGGGTGGAGCAAAAAGCTGATTGAAATGAGCTTAAGAAAGAATGAAAAAGTACAGCAGGAAAACTCTTGAATGTAATGCTCATTATGTTGAGTGTGGTATTGAATTCATAGGTGTGTACATATGTCAAAACTGATCAAGCAGTATATTTTTTTTTATTTTACTATGGTTTGGGTGAGTTTACAGGGAAAATTGTCTTCTTATCCAAAAAATTCATGTAAGTTTTAGATTTGTATACTTTAAAATCAAGGAAATTATTGAATAATGTCATTGATATCACATGCAAGCAAGATTCTGCTGAAGATTATCCAAAAAGGACTGAAACAGCACACCAACAGAGAACAATCTGAAGGCTGGGTTTAGAAGAGGTCGTGGTACTAAGGATATTATAGATAATGTCAGATGGAAGTTGGCTGAAAACAGAGAATATGAGAGGAATTAATGATGATTAATGATCCATTTCATTAATGATGCAAAAGCATTCGACTGTGTAGATCACAAAAAACTGTGGCTAACTCTGAGAAGAATGGGAATCCCAGACTACTTGATTGTGCTTATGCAAAACCTATACTTGGACCAGGAAGT
>NW_006402221.1:3128-5739 GCF_000299155.1 Elephantulus edwardii
ACGAATTACATTTGGAAAGTCTGTGGTCAGAGACCTCTCCAAAGTACTGAAGACCAACAGTGTCAGAGACTAAAGTGAGCCTGATACAGGCCATGGTCTTCGCAATTACTTGCTGTGCATCAGAAAGCTGGACAATGACTAGGGACGATAGAAGCAGAGTTGATGCCTTTGAGCTGTGGTGCTGGAGAAGAGTATTGAATATACCAAGTTCTGCTAGGAGAACAAACAGGCTTGTCCTGGAGAGGATGAAGCCGGAATGCTCCTTGGAGGTAAGGATTCTGAAGCTTCGTCTAACATACTTTGGAAAAACATGTTGCAAGGCAGGATCATTCCTTTAGGACATCATGCTTGTGAGGGTGGAGGGACAGCGCAGGAGAGGAAGACCCTTGATGAGATGGATTGATTCAATGAGTGGAGTGATGGGAGTAGGTGTGTTAGAGGCAATAAGATTGATACAGGATAGAGCAGGGTTTTAGGGCTGTTGTACATAGGGTTACTATGGGTCGCAGGTGACTCGATGGCTCATAACAACAACAACGGAAACTTTAAAATCGTTTGCCACTGAGTTGATTTTGAGTTATGATGACACTTAGGACAGAGAAAACCTCCCCATCAGATTTCCCTCACTATTGTAGCCTGGGCCACTACAAGTCAGAGCTATCTCAGTGGTACCTAACAACAGTTATCTTTACTGAAACAGATTGCCATATTGTTCTCCCAGAGTGGTGAGTTGAAACCTTTAGGTTATCAGATTTAACCCTTTATATTTTAACCATTATGTCATCAGGTGCCTTTCTTGTGCACTTTCAAAAGTCAAAGTCATTGCTGTCAAGTCAGAACTGACTCACAGCTGACCCTCCATTGGTTTTTCGAGGCTATACAAAGCATAGGAGGAGACTGTGCCCATCTTTCTCCCATTGAGTCTTTGGTGTATTCTAACTGCCAGGAAAGTGTGACCTTTGGTTTAGCAGTCGTACCACTATCCATGAGCGATGTAACAGCACTTTGTTGTTGTTGTTGTTGTCATTGTCATCATTGAGTACTGTTGAGTCAGAACCTGCTCATAACTTACCCTCCAACAGGTTTTCAGAAACAATAAATTGCACAGGAGTTTTCCCATCCTTCTTCCATGGAACAGCTGGTGAGCACTTTGTTGTTGTTGTACTCTCTAGTTGACCCTATGAAGAATAGATCTGAACTCTGTCCTGTCCTGTTCCAACCTCACACTTTCGGAAACACTAGAGCCCATTGCCGCAGTCACTGCATCAGTCCACTTGGTTGAGGGTCTTCCTCTCTTTTGCCTACCCTCCACCTTACCAAGCATGATGTTCCTCTTCAAGAAATAGCCTCTCCTGTTCCCAAAGTATGTGAAAGAAAGCTTTCTCATCTTTGCCTCCAAGGAGCGCTCTGGTTACACTTTCTCCAAAGCATCTTTCTTTGTTCTTTTGACAGTCTGTGATACTCAGTACATTTTTCCAGAACCACAGTTGATGGAACAGAACATCAATTAGTCATTTGCAAGTTCAAATTGAGTTGAACGCTTTAGGGTACTTCAATTATATCTCAATAAACCTGGAAAGAGCTCTGGTGGCCTAGTGGCAAGAAGCTGCACTGCAAACCTAAAGACATGCGTTTTGAGGCCACCAGCTGCTCCCCAGGAGAAGGATGGGCAGTCTCTTCCCATGCAATTAACTGCCTCTGAAAACCCACCAGAGACTCAGCTTTGGGTTGGTTCCAACTCTACAGTACACAACAACAACAAACCTGGTAAGTGAGTGCTGGTGGCCTAGGGGTAAGAAGCTGCACTGCAATCTCAAAGGTAAGCAGTTTGAATCCACCAGCTGCTCTGTGGGAGAAGGATGGGCTATCTCCTCTGGTGGAATTAACTTTGAAAACCCCCTGGAGGATCAGCAATGGGTCTGACTCCACAGCAAACAACAACATCAAACCTGGTACAGAGAGCAAAAATGGACACAGCAGGATGGAGAAAGCCTGTCTTTCAAGGATATTTGCTGCTGCATGGGGAATTGAGAAATGAGGTAACAGCTGCAAGAGAAAAAGATAAAAGAAGAACATCTTAAAATAGAAGAAATAATCACATATGTGTAAACTATTGGAATGGTCCAATAAAAAGGAGAAATTGATGGTGTTGAAGACAGGTGGCCATTACCTGAATGAAGCCTATTCTTTAGGTAAGCCAATGAGCAAAGGTGGCTCGTTTTTGCAAACAGTTGAAAAGAAAGCATCTACCTATACAACAGTTCAGCTCATTGTCATCGACTCGGAACTGACCCAGCTAAGGCCCCATCAGATTTTCCAAGGCAGAGCTCACTGTATAGACAGGTGAATAGATGGAGTAGCAGCCATCTGTGGAAATTCTCTTTGGATCATTTCACTTTTGCTTATAAATGAGAAACAAAGTAATCAGTTGAGAGAAATGGGGAGATGTTGGAAGCATGCAGGAGAGATGTGAAAGGTTAAACATCAGAGAGAGAGAATGTATAAGTGAATGGAGTGAGGAAAGAAAGTTGGGGTGCTGTGCAGCAGTAAGGGTTCATTGAGACTTGTGATCATGTCTTTAAAGTAACACTCTTATCCAAGTAGATATATG
>NW_006402222.1:0-1861 GCF_000299155.1 Elephantulus edwardii
ATTAAAAAACATAGAAATAATACAAAGCATTTTCTCAGACCATAAAGCTACAAATTTAGAAATTAATAACAAAAAGATAAAGGAGAAAAAGCCATACATTTGGAAGCTGAACAACACCCTGCTTGAATATGAGTGGGTACTAGAAGAAATAAAAAATGAAATTAAAAAGTTTCTTGAAACAAATGACAATGAAAACACTACTTACCCAAACCTCTGGGAAACAGCCAAAGCAGTAATCAGAGGTCAGTTTATAGCAATAAGCAAACATATCAAAAGGCAGGGAAAAAATGACCATTGACTCTCTAACCCAACTTCTCCAACAAATGGAAAAAGAACAGTAAGAAACCCTGACACCCTCTAAAAAAACCAGAAATTACAAAAATTAGAGCAGAAACAAATGACATAGAAAACAGAAAAACAATTGAAACCATCAACAAAACTAGGAGTTAGTTCTTTGAAAACGTCAATAAAACCAACAAATCACTAGCAAAACTAATAAAGGAAAAGACACAAATAATCCAAATAAGAGATGGTTCTGTCACAACAGAACCAACTAAAATAAAAAGGCTAATATTGGAATATTATGAAAAATTATACTCAAACAAATATGAAAACCTAGAAGAAGTAGACAAATACTTAGAAATTCATGACCTACCTAAACTGACACCAACTGAAATTGAACACCTGAACAGACCCATTACAAAAGAGGAAATGGAAAATGTAATAAAATAACATCCAGGCAAAAAATGTCCTGGACCAGATGGTTTTTCAAGTGAATTTTATCAAACATTCAAGAAGATCTGTCACCAATTCTACACAAACTATTTCAGAAAATAGAAAAAGATGGAATTCTCCCAGACTCATTCTACGAAGCAAACATATCCTTGATACCAAAGCCAGGTAAGGCACCCCAAAATAGAATACTATAGGCCAGTATCTCTCATGAACATTGATGCAAAAATCCTGAATAAAATCTTGGCCAATAGAATCCAAAGATACATCAAAAACCATGACCAAGTGGGATTCATAACTGGCAGGCAAGGATGGTTCAGCATAAGAAAAAACAATCAACGTAATTTATCACATTAATAAAGCAAAGAACAAGAACCACATGATCCTATCAAATGATTCAGAAAAGACCTTTGACAAAATCCAACACCCTTTCCTGATCAAAACACTCATGAAAAAAGGATTAGAGGAGAATTTCTTCAACATATTAAAAAGTATGTACTCAAACCTGAGAGCCAACATTGTTCTCAATGGAGAGAGATTAAAGGCATTCCTCTTGAGAACAGGAACTAGGCAAGGATGCCCACTATCACCTCTCCTACTCAATATTGGATTGGAGGTCTTAGCAATAGCAATAAGACAAGAGAAGGATGTAAGAGTTATCAAAACTGGCAAAGAGGAGGTAAAATTATATCTATATGCAGATGGTATGATAGGATACTTACAAAACCCTAAAGACTAAGCAAGAAAACTACTGGACATAGTTGATCAATTCAGCAAAGTTGCAGGATACAAGAGCAACATACAAAAATCAATTGTATTTCTCTACAGGGACAAAGAGAATACAGAACTGGAACTAAAAAAGTGCCTGATCCAGGCTATAGTCTCTGCAATTACGTGCTATGCATCGGAGAGTTGGACAATGAATAGGGATGATAGAAAGAGAATTGATGCCTTTGAGTTGTGGAGCTGGAGAAGAGTGTTGAATACACCATAGACTGCTAGGAGAACAAATAGGTTTGTCCTGGAGAGGATGAAGCCAGAATGTTCCCTGGAGTCAAGGATTCTGAAGCTTCGTCTGATATACTTTGGGCATGTTGCAAGGAGGGACTGGTCCTTGGAGAGGGACATC
>NW_006402222.1:2471-5958 GCF_000299155.1 Elephantulus edwardii
TTGAGAATCCAGAAATCAGCCCATCTACCTATGGTGAACTGATTTTTGACAAGGAGATGAAATCAATCAAGTGGGAAAATGACAGCCTTTTTAACAAACGGTGCTGGCCAAATTGGAAAACTATATGTCGAAAACTCATGCAAGATCCACATCTCCCTCCATACACAAAAACCAACTCAAAGTGGATCATGGACCTAGGACTAAAACCAAGGACTGTAACTTCATTAAAGAAAAGCTTGAAACTCTAGAAGTCCCAAAACACAACATAAACAGTCTTCCAAGCATCCTGAAAAATCTACAACCAGGAGAGGATAAAATAGATGAATGGGACCTTCTTTTTTTAAATTTTTAAAATTATTTATTTAAATGAAAATTTACAGAGACTTTGAATTTCCATTCATTAATTGTTGCACTTTTCTTCCTGTCTTGCCTCCCCCAGTACACTTTTCTCTTTGAAAAGTAAAAGAAAAATTCTTTCATTGTTTTACAATCCCTCTCCCCAGGTCCACTCCACTATGCAATCTTCATTTTGGACTCCTGTCATGACAAAAATACCTAATCATATATCCCTTTTAAACAGTTTTCTCCCTCATCTGTTTCAATGCAGTATAGAATGGGACCTTCTAAGAATCAAATCTCTATGCACATCCAAAAACTTCTCCAACAGGGTAAAAAGGGAAGTCACAGACTTGGAAAAAAATATTTGGTAATGACATGTCAGATAAGGGATTTATGTCTATAATTTATAGAAGACTTGAGTACCACAACAAGGTAAAGGTAAATAACCCAACTGAAAAAATGAGCACAGGATATGAACAGACACTTCACCAAAAAGACATTCAGATGGCCAACAAACACATAAAGACATGTTCAAAATCCCTAGTTCTAAGAGAGATGCAAATCAAAACAACTATGAGGTATCATCTCACCCCAGTAAGAATAAGAAAATTTAGCAGAATAGCAAACACCAAATGCTGGTGAGGTTGTGGAGAAACTGGAACCCTTATTCACTGTTGGTGGGAGTATAAAATGGTGCAACCACTATGGAAGGCAGTATGGTGCTTTCTCAAAAAGTTGCAAATAGAAATACCATTTGATCCAGCAATACCACTACTGGGAATATACCCCAAAGAAACCATAGCTGCCACCCAAGCAGATATATGCACACCCATGTTTATCACAGCTTTGCTCACAATAGCAGAGTTGGAAACAACCTAATCAACAAATGAATGGATAGAGAAGCTGTGGTATATTCATACAATGGAATACTATGCTACATGAAAAACAAGGAACTCATGTAACATTATTAAAAATGGGTGACCCTGGAGGACATTATGCTGAGTTAAATATCTCAGTCACAAAAGGATAAATATTGCCACTGTTGTAAAATGGGACTGTCATTGGGGTTGAGGGAAGACTGAGAGAGTGGGGATAAATAATGTACACTGCATTGAAACAGATGAGGGAGAGAACTGTTTAAAAGGGATATATGATTATTTATTATTGTCATGACAGGAGTCCAGAATGAAAGCTGCAAAGTGGAGTAGACTTGAGGGGAGGGATTGTATAACAATGAAGGAATTTTTCTTACACTTTTCAAAGAGAAGAGCAAATGAGGAGGAGGGGTCGGCAGGGAGAAAAATGCAACAGAAAAATGAATGGAAATCCTAAGTCTCTGTAAAGTTTCATTAAAATGAATTAAAAAAAATACAATTAAAATTTTAAAAAACTAAAGAAAAAGAACAACAATATAATCCTATAGCTTTTAGAAAAAAATAAAGTATAAGGATAAGAGCGGAAATGAATGAGATAGAAAATAGAAAAACAATTGAAATCATCAATAAGAACAGGAGCTGTTTTTTCGAAAGGATCAATAAAATTGACAAATCAAATGCAAACTTAACAAAAGGGAAAAAAAAGAGAAGACATAGATAGCTCAATTAAGAAATGATAGTGGTCACTGCAATCCCAGAGGTGCACAGTTCAAATCCACGAGATGCTGTGCTGGAGAAAGAGGGACAATATCTTCCTGTACCAGTCAGATCTGATTTGATGGTACATACACGCGCACGTACACACACACACACACACACACACACACGAAATTATAGAGGTGACATCACAACAGAAACAGATTAAATTAAATTGATAATACTAGAATACTGTGAATAGCTATACCCTGAAAAATTAAAAAAACCTAGAGGAAATGGACAAATTCCTTGTAATTCATGCCCTACCCAGACTATCAAGGGCAGATGTAGAATACTTGAGCAGATATATCACAAAAGACAAAATTGAACAGGTCACAAAAAGTCTTACAGATAAGAAAAGTCCTGGAACAGATGGCTTCACAGCTGAATTTTACCAAACATTCAGAGAGGATCTATCACCAATTTGACTTAAATTATTTAAAAAAAAAAGAAGGAACACTTCTAGAGTCATTCAAAGAAGCAAGCATAATTCTAATATCAAAACCAGGCAAAGATATTACAAAGAAAGAAAACTACAGAGTAGTACCCTTCATGAATCTACATGCAAAAATTCTTAACAAAATCTAGCCAATAGAATCCAAAAGCACATAAAAAATTATCATAACCAACTGGGATTCATAACAGGTACGCAAGGATGGGGCCTTGTTATTTGCTAATTCCTTCAGAACAACTTGAACTTCTTCATCATAATAGGCTTTTGCACATACTTCGCTTCACGAAATTCTTGTGTCAGCCACCTCCTTTTGGTACAGTGACTCTGTATACTCCTTCTATCTTCTTTTAATGCTTCCTGGATAATTTAATATTCTATCCAAAGCATTCTTAAATATTGTAACTCAAGGCTTGAATTTTTCCTTTAGTTCCTTCAGCTTAAGAAATGACAAACAACTTTGGCCTTTTTATTTTCTGACTCCAGCTCCTTGCACATTTCATTGTAATACTTTTTCTTCCTGTGCTGCCCTTTGAAATCTTCTGTTAAGCTCCTTAATTTCTTGGTTTCTTCCCTTTGCTTTGGCTTCTTGGCCTTCTCGTGCAATATTCATAATCTCATCTGACATCCATCTTGGTCTTTTCTTCCTTCTCTGTCTTTGTAATGCATCCTTTATTGATGATATTCTTTTTTTTTAAATTATTATTAAATTTTATTAGTTTGAATGAACATTTACAGAGATTTTGGGTTCTCATTCATTCATTGTTGCACTGTTTTCCCTACCCTCCTCCCCAGTTCATTCTTCTTCCCCCACCCCCCGAATGTCTGTTTTAATTGTCCAATTGCCACAGTGCTTGTCGAAGCCAGTTCTGATTGTTGTCCTTTGTCAGTGTGCCCTTTGCCATTCCCTATCACTCCTCCCTGAGAGAGACTTCACCCTGATTCATAAGGAAAAGGGGATGGCATATTCTCTTAGCTACTTCCTGTTGAAAAGGGACATTGTGGGTTTCAGGGTGAAGATCTTCTCTCACTACTCTAATGGGCCCCTTTGGCAGTAGGAAACACA
>NW_006402223.1:0-543 GCF_000299155.1 Elephantulus edwardii
TTTGTCACTGGCACTGGGTTCAGGGTCAATTCTGGAGTAAAACTCAGAGTTAAGGTTACCTATAGGAAAGGGAGAAACCTAGAGAGAACAAACTTGTGAGTTACAAATAGAAGGGCATTGAGGGTGTTGCTTTCAGGTTTACTGGGGGGAAGGGTAGCAGAAGGTGGCCTAGGTAACATTGGATATGCTAGGCATTCTTTGTTTTTTGTTTGGGTTTTTTTTTCTCCTTCACTGCCCAGGAGTCATTCTGGGGAAAATGGCACAAACTGGGTACTGAAGAGCTCACCCTGAGGGCTGTAACAGCTCACCCTGAGCCAAGGGCAGCCCGCACTGGGCAGAGGTCCGTGACGGCTCGCCCCGAGCCGGGAGCTGAGGGCAGCCCACCCTGGGCAGGGGGCCGCGACGGCTCGCCCTGAGCCAGGGGCCGAGGGCAGCCCATCCTGAGCAGGAGCTGGCTAGTATACTCCCCCTCCAATTGCCCCTACCCCAGTGTGGTCCCCTCACCTGACTGGGGACTCTGTGGTCACGGATAGTGTTTCCAAT
>NW_006402223.1:1738-2934 GCF_000299155.1 Elephantulus edwardii
GAAGCTTCAGAATACTTGCCTCCAAGAACTGGCTTCACCCTTTCCAGGATAAACTTGTTTGTTCTCCTAGCAGTCCATGGTATATTCAATATTCTTCTCCAGCACCACAGCTCAAAGGCATCAATTCTCCTGCTATCATCTCTAGTCATTGTCCAGCTCTCTGATGCATAGCAAGTGATTGCAAAGTTCATGGCCTGTATCAGGCACACCTTAGTCTCCAAACTGATATTGTTGCTCTTCAGTGCTTTGGAGAGATCTCTGACAGCAGACTTTCTCAGTGCAATTCACGTTTTCATTTCCTGGCTGGTAGTACTAAGAGTGTTGGTTGCAGAGCCAAGCAAACTGAAGCTGTCAACAATCTCAATCTCTTCATCATTTATCATGGTGCTGCCAATCGGCTCAGTGTTGAGAATCTTTCTTTTCTTGATATTGAGGTTCTATTCATATTTAAGGCTGCATTCCTTGACGTTCTTCAGCAAGCACTTCAGGTCATCCTCATTTCAGCAATCGGTGTTTTGTCATCTGCATAATACAGATTGTTGAGAATCTGCCTCCAATCCTGATTCCACACTTCTTCTCATAGATCCTGGTCTCCTGGATAATCTGTTCCACATGTAGATTGAAAAGATATGGAGATAAGATACATCCTTGATGCACACCCTTCTCAATTTTGAACCATGCAGTATTTCCTTGCTGTTCTGACGACTGCCTCCTGGTCCAAATATAGCTTTCCCATAAGTACAATCCAGTGTTCTGGGATTCTCATTCATCTCAGAGTCACCCACAGTTGTGATCCACACAGTCAAATGACTTTGCATAATCAATGAAAACTAGATACACATTCCTCTGGTAATCCCTGCTTTCAGCTAAGATGCATCTAACATTAGCTACTATATCCCTAGTACTATGACCCCCTTTTAAACCCAGCCTGGACTTCTGACAGTTCTCTGCTGATGTGCTGTTCCAGTCATTTTTGGATAGTCTTCAGAAGAATCTTGCTTCCATGTGATATCAATGACACTGTTTGATAATTTCTACACTCTTTTGGGTCACCTTTCTTTGAAATGGGGCAAATATAGATCTCTTACTGTCAGTTGTCCAAGTGGTTGTCCTCCAGATTTCTTGGCACAGGTTGGTGAATTGACAGACACAGAAGAACTTCATGAAGCAACATATGAGCAAGAGCCTATGATGAT
>NW_006402223.1:4514-6016 GCF_000299155.1 Elephantulus edwardii
AATGGGATTAGGTTTGTCACAGTCAATGAGACTGACTCAGGTTAGGGTTGTATATAGGATTATTATGAGTCACAGGATATTTGATGGCACATAACAACAACAACAACATATACTTATATGTCTATGTAAATTTGTCCTTGGAAATAAGTTTATAATTTTTTTATTTAAGATATATTTGAAAGAAGAATAAAGATAAATTCTTTATAATAGTGAAAACTAACAATGAAAAATATTGTACTCTTGATTATGTTCTAGACTCTTAATTAAGGACCAGACTATGAAATCATGTCTCCTTGGGCTTAACTCTTAAACCTGGCTCTTCTTGGTGTCTGACTTAATGATCATAATGATTTTCTTGTAAGAAACAATAATGGCGATAACATGTTTTGTTTGGTTTTTTTGTGTGTGTGAGAATGAGAGGTACTAATGTACATGATGTAGTGAACACAGTACCAGCCACATAGAAATTATTTAATTAAATATTGTTATTTTAGTTACCCGTTTATTGAATGTGTGATGTTTTTCTTCTTTTAAAGATGCTAGCTATCTTGCAATTTCTTTGTAACATTTAACAAGTCTTTTAGAATTTGAGACACTTGATAGACTGATGTTTTCCGATAGTGGGAAGGCTCCATCTATTTAATTTGTATATAAAATTCACTAAGTGGAGGATTTCATAATTGAGACTTCCTGAAGTCAACAAGAAAGAGTTGAAATAATAAATAAAAGAGCATTCAGATTAGGATTATTTACATTGCGGTGGAGATCCTTACACTGCAGACTACAAAGCATATGAAGCAAGTTAAGTGACTGTCTAGATTCTTCTTAAATAAGCACAGTAGCCTACTGATAAGACACTGCACTGTAATTCAAAAGACACAGAGTGCTAACCCAACAGGTGCGCTCCATGGAAGAAAGATGGGCAATTTCCTCCCATGTGTAAAATTGCCTCTAAAAAATCTCTAGAGAACCATGGGTCAGTTCCAACTTGACAACAATAAACTGTGGTTAAAAGGTGAAATCTTAGTTATCTGTATAATTCAAACACACATTTTATTTCTCAGCTTATGGTATATGTGTTGACTGTTTTGTATGGCTACTGCATTGTTTCTAGATTTTATTTGTTATTTGTTGGTATCACTAATTGCTTAAAAATTCAAGACTTTGAGAGAATATTTTTTGTGTATCATTTTTTTCTTTGAAAGAACATCATGCTTGGAAAAAAGGAGGATAAAAAAAGAGAGAAATACATGGATTGACACAGTGGCTGCATTAATAAGATCAAATACATCAGAGAATTTAATGATGCCACAAAATAGATTAGGGCTCAGATTGGTTGCTCATGGGTTCACTATGGGAAGTTCTTGACTTGGCAACACTTAAGAATAGCAAAACCGATTTTTTTCATATAGTTGATTTTAAAAAAAAAGACAAGACAATGGCTCTTTAGCTAATAAGTTTTAAATTTGATGTGAAAAAGTATATGTAAATATTTATGTGAC
>NW_006402224.1:0-492 GCF_000299155.1 Elephantulus edwardii
TAGCAGTGTTATCTATCTCCTTTTTCAACTTTGTTAATGTGTGTTTTATATATTTTGCAGGTCTTTCATTTGGTGCAGAGATATTCAATATTGTTATGTCTTCTTGTTCTATTGACCCTTTGAGCATTATGTAGTGACCTTCTTTGTCCTTTGTGATGGTTTTTCCATTGAAATTTATTTTATCAGAGATTAATATCGTTACTCCTGCTTTTTTTTTGGTTGCCATTTGCTTGGTGTATTTTGTCCCATCCTTTAATTTTTAGTCTTTCTTTATCTACATTGCTCAGATGTATCTCTTCTAGGCAACATATTGATGAATTTTGGTTTTTTATCCAATTTGCTACTCTTTTTCTCTTAACTGGTGCATTTAAAACATTCACGTTCAGTGAAATTATTGAAAGGTAGGGTTTTGTTGCTGTCATTGTGTTCAATTCTTTTTGGTGTTGTCGCTAGTTACTTTGGTCCATCCTGTTTTCTGTGGCATCTCTGTTT
>NW_006402224.1:1015-3064 GCF_000299155.1 Elephantulus edwardii
TTCTGGGATTCCAATGATGCGGATGTTATTTCTTTTAATGGTATCCCACATTATTCTTAAGTTTTCTTCTGTTTCTTTCTTCTTTGCTTCTGCTTTTTTCTCAGTTATATCTGTGGTGGCAATTCTATCTTCTACTTCACTAATCCTGTTTTCCATCTCGTCACTTCTATTTGTATGTCCCTCCATCATGTTGACAGCATCAGAAACCTTTGATTTCATATTTTGAATTCTGATTTCTTGTTTTCCCAGTGCCTCTAATGCCTCATTTGTTTTCTCTGC
Source organism: Elephantulus edwardii (assembly GCF_000299155.1). Taxonomy (NCBI): domain Eukaryota; kingdom Metazoa; phylum Chordata; class Mammalia; order Macroscelidea; family Macroscelididae; genus Elephantulus; species Elephantulus edwardii. The sequence continues at coordinate 1,295 of NW_006402224.1, forward strand.
ATTGTTTTGACTGCTTTTTGAAGTTCCTCCTGATATTTGACTGTAGTGTCCTGTAATTCTTCAAGTTGGTTTTTCATCCATTGAAACATTTAATCATCTGTTTTCTAAATTTTGCATCAGAAAGTTCCATCAAACTTTCTGGCTTCATGAAATCCATTGCTACTGTGTCATATTTTGGGGGAGATATCTTGTTTTGAAATTGCGTGGTAAGTGAGGTACCCTGCTTCTTTTGAGACATTGAAGTGGAAGAGTTGTTGAAAACGGATGTGTTAGTTGGTTCTTAGACTGATGTCACTACTTCTCTATAAAGATGTCCAGTACCTTCCTTATGCTTAGGTTGATGGGACCAATGTGGTAGGGCCAAACAGGAGCTTGTAACCTAAAGAAACTAAATCTTCAATATTGGACAACTTTTTCAAGTGATATTGAAAAATGCTATAAATTAAGTCTATATTTTTTTGGTTTTTTGTGTGGTTTTTTGTTTCATTTTTGTTGGTTTCCCCCCCCTTTTTTTAAGTCCTGGCCCAAGGGCCGAAGGCCCGAGGGCTCCAAAGTTCAGAGCTTGCGTGGGTGTCGCAAGCCGGGTCGGGTAAGAGCTGGCAGGGGGGTGTCGCGAGCCGGGTCGGGGGGAGCAATGCGATACCTGAAGATGGGGGTCGTGGGTCAGAGCTGTAGGGGTGTGTCCCACTTCAAGTCCACTCCCACCGTCCATTGCGCCTTGGCCAGTCCCAAAGTTCAGAGCTGGCAGGGGGGTCGCGAGCCGGGTCGGGTCAGAGCTGGATGGGGGGTCGCGAGCAGGGACGGGTCACAGGTGGTGGGGGTTGGGGGGAACAATGCGATACCTGAAGATGGGGGTTGTGGGTCAGAGCTGCAGCGGTGTGTCCCACTTCAAGTCCAGTCCCACCGTCCACTGTGTCTGCGCACGGCACCTTGGCCACTCCCAAAGTTCACAGCTGGAGGCGGGGACACGAGCCGTGTCGGGTCAGAGCTGGGCGGGGGTCGCGAGCCGGGTCAGGTCAGAGCTGGCGGGCGGAGGGGGTCGCAAGCCGGATCAGGAGAAGCAATGTGATACCTGAAGATCGGGGTCGTGGGTCAGAGCTGCAGGGGTGTGTCCCACATCATGTATACTCCCACCATCCACTGCATCTGCGCACGGCACCGTGGCCATTCCCAAAGTTCAGAGCTGTGCCATGTCACAGGGGCCAGGGTGGGGGCGCGAACTGGGTCGGGGGAGCAATGCGAACCGGGTCGTGGGTCAGAGCTGCAGGGGTGTGTCCCACATCATGTATACTCCCACCGTCCACTTCGTATGCGCACGACACTTGGCCAGTCCCAAAGTTTGGAGCTGGAGATGGGGTCACGAGCCCTGTCGGGTCAGAGTTGGCGAGGGGGTCGCAAGCCGGGTCAGATCAGATCTGACGGGGGGGTTCGCGAGCCGGGACAGGGGGAGCAATGCGATACCTGAAGATGGGTTTCGTGGGTCAGAGCTAGAGGGGTGTGTCCCACTTCAAGTCCACTCCCACCGTCCACTGCGTCTGCGCACAGCACCTTGGCCACTCCCAACGCTCACAGCTGGAGTGGGGGACACGAGCCGTGTCGGGTCAGAGCTGGTGTGGGGGTGTCACGACCTGGGTCAGGTCAGAGCTGGCGGGTGGAGGGGGTCGCGAGCCGGATCAGGAGAAGGAATGTGATACCTGAAGATCGGGGTCGTGGGTCAGAGCTGCAGGGGTGTGTCCAACTTCAAGTGCACTTCCACAGTCCACTGCGACT
>NW_006402224.1:3818-4595 GCF_000299155.1 Elephantulus edwardii
CTAGCCAGAACGGATCAGAGCTGGTGGGGGGGTCGCGAGCCGGGTCAGGTCAGAGCTGGCGGGGGGGTCGCGAGCCGGGTTGGGGGGAGCAATGAGATTCCTGAAGATGGGAGTCACGGGTCAGAGCTGCAGGGGTATGTCCCATTTAAAGTCTAGTCCCACCGTCCACTGCGTCTGTGCACGGCACCTTGGCGAGTCCCAAAGTTCAGAGCTTGCGGGGGGGTCGCGAGTCGGGCTGGTCATAGGTGGCGGGGAGGGGGTGTCGCGAGCCGGCTCGGGGGGAGCAATGTGACACTTAAAGATGGGGGTTTTGGGTCAGAGCTGCAGAGGTGTTTCCCACTTCACGTCCAATCCCACTGTCCACTGCGTCGGCGCACGATACTTTGGCCAGTCCAAAAGTTCAGAGCTGGTGGCGGGGTCGTGAGCCGGGTGGTGTCAGAGCTTGCAGGGGGGAGTCACGAGCCAGATCGGGGGGAGCAATGCGATACCGGAAGATGGGGGTCGTGGTTCAGAGCTGCAGATGTGTGTCCCACTTCAAATCCACTCCCACCGTCCACTGCCACTGTGCACGGCACCTTGGCCAATCCCAAAGTTCAGAGCTGGCGGGTGGGTTGCGACCCGGGTCGGGTCAGAGCTGGCGGAGGAGTCACAAGACCGGCCGGGTCAGAGCTGGAGGGTGGTGTAGCAAACCGGGTCGGGGGGAGCAATACGATACCTGAAGATGGGGGTTGTGGGTCAGAGCTGCAGGGGTGTGTCCCAATTCAAGTCCACTCCCAC
>NW_006402224.1:5418-5980 GCF_000299155.1 Elephantulus edwardii
TTCAAGTCCAGTCCCACCGTCCACTGAGTCTGTGCACGTCACCTTGGACAGACCCAAAGTTCAGAGATGGCGGGGGGGCAGGGGTCACGAACCGGGTTGGGTCAGAGCTGCCGGGGGGGTCGGGAGCCGGGTCGGGTCACAGCTGGTGCAGGGGTGGCGCGAGCCGGTCGGGGGGAGCAATGCGATACCAGAAGATGGGGGTCATGGGTCTGAACTGTAGGGATGTGTCCCACTTTACGTCCACTCCCACCGTCCAGTGCGTCTGTGCATGGCACATTGGGCAGTCCCAAAGTTCAGAGCTAGCGCAGTGTTCGCGAGCCAGTTCGGATCCGAGCTGGCGGGGGGTTCACAAGCTGGGTCGGGTCAGAGTTGGCGGGGGAGTCGCGAGCCGGGTCGGGGGAGCAATGTGATACGTGAAGATGGGGGTCGTGGGCCAGAGCTGCAGGGGTGTGTCCCTCTTCATGTCCACTCCCACCGTCCACTGCGTCTGTGCACGGCACCTTGGCCAGTCCCAACATTCAGAGCTGGTGGGGGCGTCGCGAGCCGGGTCAGGTCAGAGCTG
>NW_006402225.1:0-588 GCF_000299155.1 Elephantulus edwardii
ATGAGACATGACATTTTATCTACAACTCCTGTTTGTTTTACTGAAGGTGTAGTTTCAAGATTCAGTCACCTTCTTCAGCTTCAGACTCAGATTCTAGAAAAGGGGAAAAATGCAGTCAAGTATTATACAGTATCAAAAAACAAAAGCTCCCATTTACAACTCTGATTTTATTATAATAAACTAGCAAAATGAAAACATCCTATATTTTAATTAAGGGATCTATTAAAAAATATTCATTTTGTAATCTTAACATTGATAAACATTACAATAAAGTTTAATTTTCCCCATCTGACTTTAATTAACCCTTGTGCTGCAATCTCCTTCTGTGCTTTCTACATAACTGCCTCTGAAAACCTACTAGTGGGTCAGTTCCAACTTGATGGCACATGAGTACAGAGCAGCACCCGAATAAAAGATGACAGCAAGTGCTGACACATACTGTGGCCAGGCTAGACCAAACAAATGGCACAAAGGGGGAAGGGGGAAAACTTACCTTCTTCGGCATTTTTGAGCCACTCTACAAACTTTTTCATTTGCTCAAGGAAGACACTTTTCCCTTTTGCAACGTGTGCATCTTTATACCATTTC
>NW_006402225.1:2148-3410 GCF_000299155.1 Elephantulus edwardii
AGGAGTGATAGGGAATGGCAAAGGACACACTGACAAAGGAGATTAATCAGAACTGGCCTTTAACAAGCACTGCGGCAAATGGACAATTAAAACGGGGGGAAGAACAAACTGGGGAAGAGGGTAGAGAAAATAGTGTAACAATGAATGAATGAATGAAAACCCAAAATCTCTGTAAATGTTCATTAAAATTAATAAATTTAATAATAAAAAAACCCCACAAAGACACAAACTTGACTTCTTTTTCAATACAAAACGAAACCAGAAAAGTCCATGACTCAATACACAGTAAATTATTTTAAAGGGAAAAAAGAATGCTATTTTGCCAACAGCCCTTGAAAAGCAAAAAATCACAACTGCAGGTTTAAGGCTACTTTTGTATTTTGTTTCTATTAAATTTTGTTTTCTTGAGCAATCCTTTGAAATCTACTTATCCATCTCTTTTTTTTAGTTTCTTGGCATTCTAATGCAATTTTCAGACATCCAATTTTGTCTTTTGCTTTTTCATGGGTATCCTTGATGTTATCCCACAACTTATCCTGTCTTTGATCACTAGTGTTGAATGCCTCACACCCATTCTTGTGATGGTTTTTAAATTCAGGTGGGATAGACTCAAGATCGTATTTTGGTTCCTAGGGACTTCTGAACTTGCACCTGAGTAACTAATGATCTGTTCCAGAAAGTGCTTGGCCTGGCTTTGACAGCTGATATACTGAGCTCGTTTTCCCCCCACAGATGTAGTCATCTGATTCCTGTGTCTATTAGGTGAGGTCCATAGATATTTGCTGTTTGAATAAATCACTACTCTACAAAATCCAATCATTCAACCTCCAACATAATTTTTGTTACCAAAGTCTAATTACCAGCTCTCAGTCCTTCTTTGTTTCTTATTTTTGCATTCTGGTTATCAATTATTATCAATGCACCCTGACTGCAAGTTTGATCAATTTCAGACTGCATGAAATGGTAGCAAGCCTCAATTTCCTCCTCTGTGGCTTTAATTCAAGCCTTGAGTTGAAATACTCAAGGGCAAAATCTTAAATAATGCAGGAAGCAGCAAAATATGATAGATCAAAACTATGAGATATCATCTCACCCCAGTAAGAATAGCAAAATATAACAGAGCAGCAAACAACAAATGCTGGCGAGGATGTGGAGAAACTGGAACTCTTATTCACTGTTGATGGGAATATAAGATGGTGCAACCATTGTGGAAGGCAGTGTGGCGCTTTCTCAAAAAATTCCAAATAGAGATACCATTTGAC
>NW_006402225.1:5085-5955 GCF_000299155.1 Elephantulus edwardii
ATGACAACGGGTTCTGGGATGTTGTTTTTTTTCATCTCCTCCTTGACATATAAAATTATCTGCCGAAAGAATAAAATCCAAGCTTCAGTAACAAATCAATTTTGATACGCATAGTGTATCATATCAAATTTGAACCTATAAACAAAGAGTAGGTAAAAAATGTTAAAAAACGGGACAACCACAAAAAAAGAATGATTACATGGAGCTGTCAAGTCACTGAGCCTCAGCCTCATGGCCCAGCTAAAGTGACACACAGCCCTATCACCGCCAGCACTGCTCCCGACTGGCACCTTGACATCTGCTACTGTCAGAGTGCACTGTTAATCTGCAAACCCTCCTTTTTTTATTAATAGCCTTAAGTGCACAGTGCTGGATAACATGAAAGAATTATACAAAAAGGTAAGCTAAAAAATAGAATTAGGACTGTTCTTACTGGTTTGTCCTCTATAAAATTCCCAGGCATTATTGTTTTTCTAAAATTTATTTTAATGAAAGTTTACAGAAACTTTGGATTTCCATTCATTCACTGTTGCACAGCATTATAGTTTCTTGGCACTAGTAAGAAGCTAAGTATATAAATAAGATTAAGTATATAGATAAGATCAAGTACAATATTCTATTGCAATTAACTCACTCTAGTGAAAGAGCTTTAGTTTCTCAAATGGAATCAAATCCCTTTGGATTTTCAAATCCCTTTGGATTGGCAACTCCTAAACACTAATCCACCAGAGCTCCTTAGCAATATGAAACTGGTTTATAGAGAAAAATATCATACATCCTTAAATGGATCCCCACGAGACATCTGTTCCTGCAGTTCTTTCTGGAGCTCCTTCCGAGCTCCTATGGTTTGCTGATTCCGAACATACTCAG
>NW_006402226.1:0-5940 GCF_000299155.1 Elephantulus edwardii
ACTCGACGGCACATAACAACAACAACAACAATCTTGTCTTCAATAAGATTTTTGTCCAGAATTATAGACTAACATGCAGACATTTAATATCTTAAAGACTAAGTCTTACTTTAGTGCAATAGAAATTCAGGGGAAGAAGACAACTTTTGAAGGTATTAACTGCAAGAAAGGGAGGTCTGGTGGCTTAGTGATAAGAAATTGCATTGACAAACTCAAAAGTACACAATTTAAATCAACCAGCTGCTCTATGAGAGAAAGATAGGCTATTTCCTCCTGAGCTATTTACTTCCTCCGAAAACCCATTAGAGGGTCAACTATGAATCAGTCCCAACTTGATGGTACACCATAACAATCAAAAAGAAATTTCTGATGAGTGTTAAACTCCTTCTTCTAACCTAACATGATCTGAAGTAGGAAATTTAAACATACCTCTCCTAAGAGAAAAAATTAAACAGGTCATTTGAAAAAAAATCCCAAAACTAACTCACAACTACAACAACAAAAGTCTGGACACAAATTACTTTGTTGGTAAAGTCTACCACTCAGAGAATACTGATACCAATTCTATTCAAACTGTTCCAGAACATAGACTAGGATGTAATACTTCCAAATTTATTTTATTTGGAAATAGAAGCAAGGATAACTATTATTCAAAAACTAGGCATTATATCACTAAAATAAAAGATTATAGCCCGTCATCCTTCATTTATGGCAAAATTCTAACCAATAAAGCCAATATCATATAAAAAAATAATATATTACTAAAAGTGTGATTCATAACATGTATTGAAGGACAATTAAACAGTTAAAAAAATTAATGTAATTCACTCCATAAAACAAAGGGAAAATTTTTTACTAGCGTGTCACTTGATGTAGAAAATAAATTTTCTAAAATCCAACTATCATTCCTGATGGAAACATACATCAGCATTGGAATCCACTAGCTGGTACACTGGTCTCCTCTTGTAAAGCAAATTCCCTGCCACCAAGCTGATACCAATTCACAAGGATATTCCATTATGCATTCTAGGCTGCAAATAATAATTAATAAAAAAGAAGTCCTAGACAGATTTAAAAAAATGGAGCATAACTCAAAAGCTTAATAAAAGATTAGACTTACTGGACTGACATAAACTGGAAGAGCTCTAAGACTAGGATCTTAAGCTATCTTTCAAGCCTAAAGATTCAGCTTTCAGTTAAACAATACAACAATAAGGTGAGAAATAACATTCAAAAGGTAGTCATTCCTAAGAACAATCAACCATTTAAGATTAAAAGAGCAGCATTCCTACAGACAAAAAAGTCTCAGAAGAAGGAAGGGATAGAAAAGAAAGATAAATGGAAATGAAAAATCCAGGGAGGAAGTGTGAAGAATGCTTTTACATTATAGGGGTTGTAATCAATGTTAAACATACTGTGCATGAATTTGCTCTGTAAAATAAGTAAATCATTAAATTGGTTGTTTTTGTTATGTACCATTGATATGGAAGCGAGTTGACTCCTTAAGAAACCCTCGGGCCTTCTGGGTAAAGATCTGTGCTACTAATCCAGTAGCAACCCCTTCAAATCTACCAGTTGCTTCATGGGTGAAAGATGAACAAGCTCCACATTTTTTATTTACTACCTCTGCAAACCATGGAAGAGTCATCTATGAGTTGGTTCTGATTGGATGGTACATAACAATAGTAACATGAATAATATGTGAGTTGTTGTTGTTAAGTGCTGTTGAGTCGCAGGCAATTCATAGCGACCCTATGAAGGAGAGTCCTCAATGCTAATATGTAAGTAGGCCTCAAAAATTGATAGGCAAAGCATCAGAAAGAGCACTGTAGTTACATTTACTTTTAAAATCACATGCTAACTAATATTCAATATATACAGAGAATAAGTAATGTCCATATGACCAGAGTCTAGAATCAAAGTGTGTGAATAGACAAAAGATGTATCTAGAAAAATATGATGAGGGCAGATTGTCTGAGGCCTGGATAAGGAAATAGTCTGTAGATGATAAAGAAGTCGAAGTTATATGAGTGGAGGAATTATATGATTTTTCAATAGGACAATTAACTTGATCTTGACAAGTATATGCAGTTAAAAATGTCATAAGGGGAAAACCCAAAAATCATTGCATTTATGAAAGTCAATTTCTTTTTCCTGACATGCAGTATAAAGGGAAAAATAGAATGTAAGAATCCAAGACAGCCATTGGGGCAGCTCTTCCCAAGACTGAAGATGGCTACTTCCTAAAGATTTGTTGAGGACCCTAGAGTCTGAATCGACCCATACCTGACCCTCCCTCTGGTGGGTTTTCAGAGGTGTTAATCGCATGGGAGGAGATTGCCCATCTTTCTCCCACAGAACATCTGGTGACCTCAAACGGCATAGCTTTGGTATTGCAGCACAGCTTCTTACCATTAGGTCACCAGAGCTTCCTAAAGAAGATTTATACAAGTTAAAATACTAAAGTTCCATTTACATCAAAGTGCTTAAAGGGGTGCCCATATTGTTTGCTTCCTGATTTATTTGATAATGGAGAGCTTTTGTTATGGGTCACAAATCTACATTTACATTTTATCAGAGAAATAAGATATAAACGGACACAGGAAAGAAGAAATATTCAATAGTTGTTACCAAGGCATTGGCAAAATATAACACCCCAAGAACTGATGAAATACCAACTAATGTTTCAATAGATGATACAATCCTGGATGAGTTCATCAGACTGTGCCAAGAAACCTGGAAGACAACTAACTTTCTGGTCAACTAACTAGAAGTAATCTTATTTGTTCTTTTGGGAATCCAAAAGAAGTGAACCAATAGAATGTAGAATTTTTTTAATAATACTGTGTTGTTGCTGTTATGTGCATTAAGTTGCCTGTGACTCAGTGACCCTGTGTACATTATCTCTAAACCCTGCCCTAACCTGAACCAATTTCATCATCTCCAACAGACCTCAGCCCATTTCTCCAGTCACTGAGTCAATCCATCTTATTCTGAGTCTTTCTCTCCCACTCTGTCCCTCCACCCTTCCAAGCATGCTGTCCTTCCCCAAGGACTGGTCCCTCTTGGCCACATGCCCAAAGTATGTGAGATGGAGCTTTAAAATCCTTGCCTCCAGGGGGCAGCCTGGTTTCATGCTGTCCAGGACAGACCTGTTTGTTCTACTGGAAGTCCATGGTATGTCCAAGACTCTACTCTAGCAGCACAACTCAGAGGCATCACATCTTGTTTTATCATCCTTAGTTATTGTCAACGCTCAGATGCACAACAAGAAATTGTGAAGATCATGGTCTAGATCAGGCACACCTTAGTCTCCAGACTGACATCATTGCTTTTCAGTACTCTAGAGAGGTTCCTAACAGCAGACTTTCCCAATACAATTTGTCTTTTTATTTTCTAACTCCTGGTTATAAGAGTGTTGATTGTGGGACAAACCAAACTGAAGTTATCAACAATCTCAATTTCTTCTCTGTCCATCATGAAGCTGTCAATTGGCCCAGTGGTAAGAATCTTTGTTTTCTTGATGTTAAGCCTCAGTCCGTATTGAACACTATAGTGCTGACCTTTTGCAGGGTACACTTCATATGCTCTCCAGTTTCAGCAAGCAATGTTGTGTCATCTGCATAATGCAAGATGTTGATGAGTCTTTCTCCAAACCTGATGTCACATTCCTCCTCATAAAGTCCAGCCTCCCAAATAATCTGTTCTGAATATAGGTTGAAAAAATATGTAGATTGGATGCATCACTGATGCACACACACCTTTCCTGATCCTGAACCATGCATGCAGTGTTTTCCTGTTCTGTTCTGACTACGGTTTCTTGGTCCAAGTGTAAGTTTTGCAAGAGCAAAATTAAGTGTTCTGGGATCCCCATTCTTCTCAAGGTTCGCCACAATTTGTTGTGATCTACACAGTTAAATGCATTTGCATAGTCAAGAAAATACAGATAGAAATTCTTTTGGTACTCTCTGCTCTTTCAACCAAGATCCATCTAATGCTGGTTATTATAATCTTAGTCTCTTTTAAACCCAGCTTGCACATCTGACGGTTCTCTGTCATTTCTGGATAATCTTCAGCAGGATCTTGCTTGTGTGGTATTAGGGATATTGTTCGATAATTTCCACACTCTGGTCAGATCACCTTTTTTAGAATGGGAATAAATACAGATTTCTTCCGATCATTAGGCCAGGTAATTGTCCTCCAGAATTCTTGGCATAACCTGGTGAGCGCATCTAAGACAGCATCTGTTTGCTGAAATATGTTGATTGGTATTCCATCAATTCCTGGGGACTCCCGATTCTTTCACAGAAGCTTGAATTCCTTCCTTCAACACTACAGACTCTTTATTATATGATGTTTCATTGAACTCTTCTGTGTCAACCAATTCTTTTTGTTATCGTGTCTCTGTGAACTATTTCCATCTTCTTTTGATGCTTCCTGGGTCATTAAAAAATCCTCACCACTGAGCCAATATGTAACATCATGATCGATGGAGAAAAGATAGAAATTGTCAATTATTTTATCTTACTTGGACACTTCCTTGACACCAACAGTTAAGAAAATTAAAAAGAAGAAATATTATAAATCCTTGGATGAGAGACCTTACTGAATAGGCCTGGTAAAGGAATCACACGGTAAAGACATGTAGCCTACTGTTTGATATTCTGTAGGTCTTGTTAACTTATCCTATGTTATTCCTCCAAATGCAACAAGAAGTATGAACCATAACACTTGACATAACACCAAATTCCACTTGACTGGTTAGTAAAAAAAAAAATCAAAATAATCTAAAGCTAATTTATTACTGAGTGTATTTTAGCTAAAGAAAATATTACAGTTCTTTTTCTAAATCTTCCACCACTTTATTTGTTGTCTTATGGAAATAGATAAATTTCTCAAAGATTTTTTTCCAACTCAACTAACTATATATAGGAATTAAGATTTGAAAAATTATCATCCCTAACCTGAACACTGGACTAACAGATTTTCTTCTGATTCTTGTTTTATAATATTGTTGTTATGTGCTATTGAATTGACTGTGACTCATAATGACTCTATGAACAATGGACCCGAACTCGGCCCCTTCCTGTGCCATCCTCACAGTTTCTGAAACTTTTGAGCTTATTATTCATCACTGTACATTTTTCCAATATTTACTGACATTTTGGGTTCAAATATCTCATGGTGATCCTAGATTTTCCAGTGTATACTGGCTGCAAATACATCAGAAATCTAAACAAGAAATTGTCAAAGTAAATTTTCTGTTTATTAGGAAAATTTCAGCTTTAAGTGTAATTAGATACACTACGTAAAAATACACATACATGTTGTTGTTGTGTCAAACCCAACTCATAGCTGACCCTCCAGCCTATTTTCAAAGGCAGTTAATTGCAATGGATTGCCTATCTATCTCCCACAGAGCAGGTTGTAGACTTAAACTATATGCCTTCAGGATTGTAGCCAAGCTTCTTGCCATCAGGACGGCAGAGCTCCCTTATGCATAGGGAGCATAAAAGTATTTGACTAGAGGAAATGGAAGCCATGGAACGGTGATGACCAAGGTTCCATTAAAAAAAAAATATTATTACAGTCTTCCTAAATACAATTCTAAAGAAGTAAAAATTTTCCAATAGTCATTACCCTCTTCCAGAAAGAGGGTTACCAAAGTCTGATTGTAGGTTTAGTGAGTTGGTTATAACACTCCTCATACTAATTACAAGTACAATCAAGTAAATGATTAATATATCAAATCACAATCTTAAAATAGCAATTAAAAACGTAATTGAAAAATGCAAAAACAACTTGATATTTGTGACTCTTTTAAAAGTAAAGTTTAGCCTTCCTGTCTGCTACCACTGCAGCCTTCCCGTCTGCTACCACTGCAGCCTTCCTGTCTGCTACCACTGCAGGTACTGACTACAGTTCCCAGAGGTCTGTGGG
>NW_006402227.1:0-5932 GCF_000299155.1 Elephantulus edwardii
GGGTGTATTGACGTCTCCAAGCATTATAGTAGTGTTGTCTATTTGCTTTTTCAGTTTTGTTAATGTTTGCTTTATGTATTTTTCAAGTCTTTTATTTGGTGCATAGATATTTATTATTGTTATGTCCTCTTGTTCTATTGAGCCTTTCAGCATTATGTAGTGACCTTCCTTGTCCTTTGTGATGGTTTTTACATTGACATTTATTTTATCAGAGATTAATATGGCTACTCCAGCTTTTTCTGGTTGCCATTTGCTTGTATATTTTTCTGCACCCTTTTATTTTTAGTCTGTCTTTATCTTCATTTTTTAGGTGTGTCTCTTGTAGACAGCATATAGATGGATTTGGTTTTTTTATCCAGTCTGCTACTCTTTTTGTCTTCAGAGGTGCATTTAAACCATTCACATTCAGTGTGATTATTGAGAGGCAAGGTTTTATTGCTATCATTGTGTTGAGTTCTTTTTGGTGTTGTTGCTAGTTACTTTGGTCCATGATGCTTTCTGTGGTACCTCTGTAAGAAGGACATCTCTGAGTCTTTCCTGCAATGCTGGTATTGTTTTTACAGACTCTCTTAGGTTCTGTTTTTCTGGGAATATCTTGGTCTCTCCTTCATATTTGATGGATAATTTTGCTGAGTACAGTATTTTTGGTTGACAGTTGTGTTCTTTGAGAGTTTGATGTATATCCTTCCACTCTCCTCTTGCTTGCATGGTTTCTGCTGAGAAATCGACACTTAATCTTATCTGTTCTCCCTTATAGGTTACTCTTTGTTTCTCCCTTGCTGCTTTCAGGATTCTTGCCTCATTTGCTTCTGGCAAATTTAACTATGATATGCCTTGATGTTTTTCTTTTGGGGTCTAGTCTATATGGTGTTCGCTGAGCTTCTTGAATATATATTCTCTCATTCTTCATTATGCCTGGGAAGTTATCCTCTAGTAATTCTTCCACAACTTTTTCAGTGCTTTTGCTTGCTTCTTCCTGTTCTGGGATTCCAATGATGTGCATGCTATTTCTCTTGATGGTGTCCCACATTATTCTTAGGTTTTCTTCTTTTTCATTCCTTTTTGAGTCTGCTTTTAGCTCTAGCAGATCAGTGTTGAAAATTCCGTCTTCTGTTTCACTGGTTCTGTGTTGCATCTCTTCAACTCTGCTCATGTGTCCCTCCATCATGTTGACAGCATCTGAAACATTGGTCCTCATATTTGGATAGTGGTTTCTTGTTTTTCCAGTGATGTTAATGCCTCGTTTTGTTATCTCCACATTTTTTCTGGACTGTCTTTTTTAGCTCCTCCTAGTTTTTGCTTGTAGTATCCTGTGATTCTTCAAGTTTTTCTTTTATCCATTGAAAATTTTCAATCATTGCTCTTTTAAATTCTGTGTTAGATAGTTCCATCAGATTTTCTGGCTTCAGGAAATCTATTGATACTGTGTCACCCTTCGGGGTGGGGTGACATCTTGGTTTGCCCTTGTGTATTGTGTGGGACAGCTTGCTTTCTTTGAGACACTGATATGTTCTTGGTCTGAAGACAATGCTCTAGAGATCATTTGGGTAGCTTACCCCACTTGTGTTTTTCTCTGAACTTCTGACTCATGAGAAATGTCAGTTCAGAGTCTGTGAGAGCAGCCTCTTGTAGGTAAGGCAGGTCAAGGTGCTCTGGATTAAAGGCAGGTTGATTAACCACACATGTAGGCACAGGTCTGGAGCCAAATCACAAAGGCAGGTCAACCACTTGGGGGACCTCATTCAGACCTCAATTGTCTGGTTGTGCTTACAATTAGGGCCTTTATTCAAATTCCGTCTCTTTGTCTCCCACCGAGTGGTTTTCACTCATCAGTTCCTGTCTAGTGGCACTTACACAGGTGCCCTTGTGCAGTGACCCATGCCCAAATTGGGGTCCTGGGTCCAAGGGGAACCCAACAAGACAAAGTCAAATTCCCACCAACCCACTTGTCTCTGGCTGTTCTGCAGTGTCCACAAAAGTTCATACTAGTTACCTCTGGCTCACTCATTCCTGGGCCGTCAGTGTGGCCCAAGAGACCTAAGCCAAATTCCCACCAATGGGCTCACCCTTGGGTACTCCCCCAGACAATCGACAGTGCCCAGGAAAACCCAACTAGATTCCTACATGCCTTTCTCGTGGCAGGTTACTCCCACAGTAGCTTGATTGGTGGCTTCAAATGATTGCTTCCTGTGTGCCTTTGTGTGCTGATTCAGGATCCTTCTGTCCACAGCTGTTTGTAGGTCTCTCTGCTGCGTGAAGGAGTCTCTAGTAGCCCTGGAACACCGCCAGGGGTGCAGGACTATGGCGAGGCAATCAGGGTGTGTCGGAAATCCAGGGGTGCAGGATGGTGCTGTGGCAGGTTGGGGGTGCGGATGGCAGGGGAGCAGGGCTTTGGTGTCGCTGGGAGTTAGATGTTGCAGTTTGTGCCAGATTTTAAGCTGCCAAGTCACCAGTCCTCAGCACATCACACTGCAGCTGTCATTGCCTGAGTTGATTTTGGTGTATGGTGTGAGATGTGGATCCTGTTTCAGCTTTCTGCAGATGGAAGTCCAATTTTGTCAGCACTATATGTTGAAGAAGTTATCATTTCCCCATGTGATAGCTTTTATTTCTTTATAGAATATCAGTTGGCCACAGATAGCTGGGTTTATTTCTTGTTTCTCCATTCTGTTCCATTGGTTTATGTGCCTGTCATTGTACCAGTACCATACCGTTTTGGTCACCACTGCTGTGTAGCAGGTTTTGAGGTCAGGGAGTGCTATGCCTCCAACCTCATTTTTGTTTCTCAGAAGTGATTTGCTCATTTGTGGTCTCTTGCCTCTCCAAATACCTATAATTTCCCTTTCAATCTCCTTGACAAATGAATTTGATATCTGGATTGGAATTGCATTGAATATGTAGATTGCTTTTGGTCGGATTGTCATTATCATCATATTGAGTCTTCCTATCCATGAGCAGGGTACATTTTTCCGTTTCTTCAGATCTTTTATTTTGTCTTGCAGAAATGCTCTGTAGTTTTCTTTGTATAGATCTTTTGTATCTCTAGTTATGTTCACTCCCAGTTACCTCAATTTGTGGTTGGCTATTGTAAATGGTATTACTTTCTAGATTTCCTTCTCTGAGTTCTCTTTGTTACTGTAGAGGAATCCTATTTATTTTTTTTTTATGTTGACAACTTTACTAAATTGGTCTATTAACTCTAACAGCATTTTTGTGAGCCTTTTCAGTTTTCTGTGTACACTATCATATCATCTGCATATCTCTTTGCCGATCTGGATGCCTTTTATTTCCTTCTTTTGTTGTATTGGCCTAGTAAGATACAGTATTGAAAAGAAGTGGTGACAGTGGTGAACTTCTACTTTAAAAGCACAATGTCCTTTTCCAGGTATTGGTCTTTTTGTTTTGTTTGTTTGTTTCTTTTTATTATACTAGTTTATTTAAAAAATGTGAATCCATTGTTTTTCATACCAATTTCTTCCCATTTCCCTAACCCACCTAACCATCAAATTGTGTGATCCCGTGATTAATTCCTCTCCCCTCCCCTGCACACTCTCACCCCTCTACTTCTACCCCTCCTCCCTTCGATCCTCATACTCATTCTACAATATGGTTTTATACAATATTTGTCCATGTGGGACTGAATGCTCTCCAGTCCCTCTCGAGTTATATAATAATTCATGAAATCATTGTTCCTGCATAGTGTCTAGTATTCTGTTATGTGAATGTACCATAATTTCTCAATCTATTAATTGTGGTTGGACATCTGGGTTGTTTTCTTGTTCTTGCAAGGGTGAAATAATGCTGCCTTGAACATTGATGTCCACGTCTCTATATCTCACTTCTCATTTTCTCAGGGTATATTCCAAGCAGTACAATAGCTGAGTCATATGGAATTTCTACGTTCAGCTTTTTGAGGAAATACCAAACTGTCTTCCAGAGTGGTTATGCCATTTTACAATCCCACCAACAATGCATAGCAGTTCCTTTCTCACCACATCCTTCCCAAGATTTATTACTTGCTGTCCTGTTAAACTTGCCACTGTTACTGGAGTGAGCTGGTACCTCATTGCGGTTTTGATTTGCATCTTTCTTATTGCCAGTGATTTGGACATTGCTATTCAAATGTCTACCTCTGTAAAAATTCTTCCCATGTGCTTTGCCCATTTTATAATTGTGTTATCAGTGTTTTTCTTGTGGAGGCCCAGGAGTATTCTGTAAACTCTCATTATGAGGCTCTTGTCTGAGATGATATTGCCAAATGCTTGTTCCCAGTCTGTAGGTTTTCTTTTCACCCTGTTGGAAAAAGTTTCTAAAATGTCCAAAGAGCATGAAATGAAGTCTCACCTATCTTGTTTCTTAAGAGCATTCTTGGCTATACTTCTTTTAATAGAAATGGGCTCTTTTTAAAAAGTCCATTGTATTTAAAGATATTCAACTATTATTCACTTTTCTGTATTTATTTTCAAGCTTTGACATGTCTGTGAGTCAATTGATGATAGCATGGCCTGAGTCAAGTGCATATTAGTTCTCAAATTTACATCTTTGCTTTTTAACACTTTAAAGAGATCTTTGCAGCATATATGCGTACTGCTCTATCTCCTTTGATTTCTTGTTGGTTCTCACAGGGGTGGGGGGGCAGGGGGACAAGTCTAAAATAAGAACATGAAAAGACAGTCCACTGGAAATCACAGGAGCTGGCTCAGAGACATCCTGTGTGGGCCCAGAGCACAGGCAGAGGGCCTGAAGCAGAGCTGGTGTGTGACAGGGACCTAACACTTGACCTCCTTGTCCTTCTTGCTGCCCCTCAGCTGTCCTGGGCTGAACTTCCTGCGTCTTTACTTCTGCTTGACAGCATGCTCAGCCACCAGGTCTCCGAAGTCTTCCTTCTCCACTGTGCCTGCTGCTCTTGGACATGCTCCTCATCCTTCTGGATGGTGGTCATCAGGTCCAAATCCAATTCTTCTGGTGCCAAGGCCACTTCTGCACCTTGCAGCTCAGGGGCTGGGCCCTTCAGGCTCATAACGTTAGACACATCATAGATGTGGATGAATCTTGTCATGGCTCCCCCAACAGTGGCCCTTCTTTTCTCTGGCAGCACCGTGAACAGCTGAGGTGTCTCCCTTCCATCCATGGCCTCTTCAATCTTCTTCTGCCTCAGCTCGATGGGTTCAGCAGTCTCCAAGTCTGCTGACACCGACAAGAACCCTCCAGGACTGATGAGGTCACTGTCCGTAGGAGTCTCATCTGGCTTGTCTTCATCACTCTCCTCCTCTTTCTCTTCTTCTGAAGACTCTTCATCAGATAGTTCCAGTTTTCCCTGAGGGGGCCAATCTCTTTCTCCTCAGTCTTGGTCTGGATCAGAACATTGGTTCCACATACAGGGGTTTCCCCGTCTTGTCCACTGGGCCTTGCCTCGCCGCCAGTGTGATACCCAAAGCAGCAGCTCTTGGGTATGGTGAGTTCAGCCCTGGGATTTTCAGTTTGGGGTATGATGGCGGTGGCCCATATTACGGCATGGCGGTCAGCCACAGGGGAGGGACCTTAGGGCATTTGGTCCTACTGGCATCCCCAAGGAGATCCTCAGCTCGTCAGGGGTGTCTCCTGTTTTTTCTCCTTCAGCTGTGTTTCAAACTCCTTCCACTCATAGTACAGGTCACTGCGGATGGTCAGCTTTGGCTTGGTCTGCCGCTTGGAGAAGGCATTGTGCAGCTTCTGGTAGTCGATGCCAATCTTGCTCATCTAAGGCCTGACTTTCTCTCACATCTTTGACTTCATGGCCAAGAAGAAGGGTTTCGAGGAGGAGCACAGGGACAGTGATGATGACAGTAGCAATGACGAACAGGAAAAGAAGCCAGAGCACCCACACTGTAAAAGAAGTTGTGCCGAATGATTCACTTCATGGTGGCTGAGCTGAAGCAGCTGGTGGCTCGCC
>NW_006402228.1:0-505 GCF_000299155.1 Elephantulus edwardii
CAGGACAGGACTGGGCAGGACAGGGCAGGGCAGGACAGGACTGGGCAGGACAGGATAGGACAGGGGCAGGGCAGGGCAGGACAGGATAGGACAGGGCAGGGCAGAGGCAAGGCAAGACAGGGCAGGACAGGACAGGGCAGGGCAGGGCAGGGCAGGACAGGACTGGGCAGGACAGGATAGGACAGGGGCAGGGCAGGGCAGGGCAGGACAGGGTAGGGCAGGATAGGACAGGACAGGACAGGGTAGGGCAGGACAGGATCGGACAGGACAGGACAAGACATGGGCAGGGCAAATCAAGGCAGGGTAGGACAGGACAGGGGCAGGGCAAGGCAGGACAGGGCAGGGCAGGACAGGACAGCGTAGGGTAGGACAGGGCAGGGCAGGACAGGGCAGGGCAGGACAGGACAGCGTAGGGTAGGACAGGGCAGGGCAGGACAGGGCAGGGCAGGACAGGGGAAGGGCAAGGCAGGACAGCGCAGGGCAGGACAGGACAGGGCAGGGCAGG
>NW_006402228.1:605-5940 GCF_000299155.1 Elephantulus edwardii
AGTGCAGAGTAGGACAGGACAGGGCAGGGCAGGGCAGGACAGGACAGGACAGGGCAGGACAGGGCAGGGCAGGACAGGACAGGGCAGGGCAGGGCAGGACAGGGCAGGGCAGGGCAGGACAGGGTAGGGCAGGACAGGTCAGGGCAGGACAGGACAGGGGCAGGGCAAGGCAGGACAGCGCAGGGTAGGACAGGACAGGACAGGGTAGGGCAGGACAGGTCAGGGCAGGACAGGACAGGGGCAGGTCAGGGCAGGACAGGGCAGGGCAGGACAGGACAGGGCAGGGCAGGACAGGGCAGGGCAGGGCAGGACAGGACAGGGTAGGGCAGGACAGGTCAGGGCAGGACAGGACAGGGGCAGGTCAAGGCAGGACAGCACAGGGCAGGACAGGACAGGGCAGGGCAGGGCAGGGCAGGACAGGACAGGACAGGGCAGGGCTCACATCTATCATCCACAGGGTGACAAGAAATTGCACTAGACCTAATATCACCTCCCAAAAATAATAGCAGCGTCACACGCTCGGCCGACCGTCTGCGGGACCCTCTTCCATGCACGGTGAAATGAAAATGTTCATGTGCTGCGGTTTCCCTCTGATCTGTCTCTCTCTGTCCAGACCAAGAGATCCCGCCCGGGAGCCCCCTTAATACAGCTTCTTTAGCATGAAAACCAACCAACCAACCAACCAACCCAAACCCCTTTCCCGTGACTTGCTCTTCATCAAGGGGGCGGGAGCGGAACCTTCCATCCCCTCGTCCCCTCGTCCCCTCAGCTGTCTGCTCAGCTTCGCTCAGAGCTCAAGCAGCTGAGGAAGCGTGAGCGGCAGCATTTCACAGAAGAAAGCGTTTTACACTCGTGGGCATCATTTCATGCCGTTCAGGCCCCGATGCCAACACAGACGCAGCCTTTGGGTGCTGGGTGCTCTTCCCGCCCAGGAAAAGGCACCTCTCAGCTGGTTACTCTCATTGGTGGCTCGTTCCAATGAGAGACTTGCTGGTGGCACCATGGTGAAGCGCTAGGCTGTTAACGGAAATGTCAGCAGACTGGAACTGGAACTCTGGTCCCCAAAGGGACGGCGGGGGGAGCCCACAGGAGCCCACTCTGCCCCACAGGGGTGTCATGAGTCGGAGTCCCCTAAGTCCATTCAACCCCCGTCCATGTGGGACTTCCCTGGAGCGCAGAGGGTGGGCCACCAAGTTATGGTGAGGGGACACAATGCTGGCACACGGCGGGGTCAAGACAGAGCCACTGAGTCCGGGCATCTCGTCTTCAAAACTCGCCTCAGTCACGTGCCTGATGAGATCCCGCCTCCCTCGAGGCCAAAGTCACCGTCTATGCAGTGTTAACCCGTGAACATCTGAAGGATCTCAAACCTCAGAACTACCTGAGCTCCCCACCACGAGGAAGCTGTCCAACTGGCCCTCAGCCCTGGCGATGTGGTCAGAGCGTGGGAACACTGATCGCTCACCGGGACCTCCCAGCACCCCTCTCTGCATTTCTGTCATCGTTCACTCTGTCCTCCAGAGAAGCCGCCCCAGTCAACTGCTCCTCCATGGGAGATGGTGTCCCCTCAGCCCTGGTCACCCGGGGGCCAGCCATGCTGCTCAGAGGGCGAGCAGGGACCTCCCCGAGCTGCTGCGGGAGACGCCGAGCCTGCATTTCCTGAACACGCCACCAGCTCCCCACCGCTGGAGTGGCTCTGCCCCTGCTCCACCTTTCCCTCCACACTTGGGGGACAGCTGGTGGGCAGGAAAGAGGAAGAGCTCAGGGGCTCAGACCAACCCAGCGCCTGCCCCCCAGCTCCTGCATGGTAACGAGCCTGGGGACAGAGCAGGGTCAGGCGACGCTCTCCTCTGCCCCGGGCTGGCCAGGAGCTGACCGGACCTGATGGCACCTGACACCAGTTCCCTGGCATTCTGCAGAGCGCTGGACACACAGGGTCTCCTGAGTTAGGACCTGCCCCAGGAGCGCGTGCCCACTGCTGGACACACCCCACACCTGGCCTACCCGGAATGCCCCAATGGTAGACTTTTAAAATTGGTCTGTATACAAAACTCATGTACACTGTGTTTCACACATTCATTCATTCACTCACTTTGCTTTTCATACGATCATTCCCATATAGATATTTTATAAAATTAATCACCACTGATCTACGCCCACTGAATCTTTCCTAATTCCTTCACCCCTCCCTCTGCCACAAACCTCCGGGAGCCTGTGATTCACCCCCTGCTGTTCTTCTCCTACCCCCCTCGGACTTTCACCTACATCTTATAGTTATCCTTTTATTTTTGTATATAATATTTATTTTTTCACTGTTGAACGTTTTCTTCCCTCCTTCCCACCCTGCAATGTGCCTCTGGGTCCCCTTGTTGCCATACAGATAAGACCTAATGGCATATTCCTTTCAGACAGTTCTCCCCCTCACCTGTATCCATCTATTTTTACAGTAAGTTTTATGTGGTATTTGTCCTTATGAGACTGAGTTAGTGCACTCAGCATAATGCTCTCCAGTCTCTCCCAAGTTACGCAGTATTTTTCAAAAATCACTGCTCTGAGTGCTGCATAGTATTCCACTGTGTGAATGTGCCACCATTTTTCAATCCAGTCATTCACTGATGGGCACTTGGGCTGCTTCCACATTCTTGTGATTGTGAATAACGATGCTATGAACGTTGGTGTAGGTCTCTGTCTCAGTTCTGTCTTCCTCAGGGGATAGTCTAAGCAGTGGAAAGGCTGGATCACATGGAATTTCTATGCTCAGCTTTCTGAGGCAACGCCTTCCAGAGTGGTTACACCATTTACACTCCCACCAGCAGTGTATGAGAGTTCCCACCTCCCCACATCCTCTCCAGTATTTATTGCTTGCCGTCCTGTTAAACTTTGCCACTGCTACTTCATATAACCATTACCGTAGCATGGCCATGGACTGAGATGATGGCCAGTCCTACTACTGACACGAGAGCTGGGACTGGCCCCTTTACACACCTCTGAGACCATCATCTGCATTTTATAAAATGTTTAAAGTCAAAGAAATTGTATTGTAGAAGCTAAGAAATCTAACCTCGCTAGGACTCTAGACACCAGTCCGTGACGTGCACCTTGCCAACTGCCCGCTGGGAGACAGTGAAGACCCCCCCACCCCCGGCTCTTCTGAAGCTCGCAGCTGACCCCAGGGTGCTAACCAGTCACACGAGGGACAGTGAGAGGGTTGGTGCAGAAGCCACTGCTGACCGAGGCTGCATCCTGAACATGCTGAGGATAAGCCGAGTGACCTCGGCACAGAGAGGGGAGGCCTCTGGTGGTGCAGCCGTTACAGGTGAACCACGAGGACATGTCCCAACCCCAGCGCATGACAGCATCATGGCAGGAGCTCTGGGATCTGCCAGGGGGACCTCGGGGGCATCTGACGGCCTGCCCTGAGCATCCCTGTCCTTGGCAGGGCACACGCTGAACTGCTCAACGCAGCACCCCATGGCCGTGGGTACCGGGCACCAGGCCATGTGCCCCACTGGCTGTCCCCACCACCACCCATGGTGTCCTTCCCAGTAACAAGGACACAGCCCTACAGTGCCCGACATCCATCAAAGCCGAGTGGTCCACACAGCGCATCATGCCCTGCTGACATCACTGGGGCAGGTGCCCATCACTTTCAATGACGTTACAGGGCCGGCCAACCCTCCAGCCACAGGACTCCCCTCCAGTCCTCCAGGGGGCCTGTCACTGACCTGGGGTCCAGACCCACGGGCAGCAAGAGGCGACGGGTTCCCCCTGCCCCTTAGGGATGCGGGCAGCCCGCTCACTCTACAGGATGCACCATGGACAGGGGTGCTGAAACGCCCGATTAACCCAGGAAATGCCTAAACATGCCTCATAAGCCGAGGAACAGAATTCCTGAGGGATCCAACGTTTTTGTCTTCATGTAATAAACTCAGAGTCCAGTTATCTGAATTTTGTTCATCTTCTCAAGGGCTCTATAGTTTTCTAGAAAGTTCCACTAACAACACAACATATCAAAACCCTCTTAGCAAGGTTGTAATAACACATATCTCAATGTCTCTCACCAAGACAGAGGTATAGGCTGCCAGGGGCTTGGCGTGATGGGCAGGAAGTCACCTGAATCCCAGCTGATACTGCCCAGTCTGTTCACACTATTTGCAGACAGGCAAAGACAAACACTACAGAGCCAGAGGCCAAGAGCAGGACCCCCAAGGCCACCCCATGTCCACTCTGATCGACATGATTTTCCCTTGCGACCGCCCAGTGTCAGCCTCAGGTGGTGACATCGGAGGGCACGGGAGGAGGGGGCACTGTTCTGTCCTAGCCATGAAGGCCATTTTCAGCCATCACTAGGACAGTGTCCCTCACCTCTGTCCCTGAGGGCCCACGTGGCAGTCTGACCTGGCAGCTCCAGCCCACCCACAGGACTGGACCCAGGAGGTCAGCATGAAAGGCCGCGTCCTGGCAAGTGCCGAAAAGCAAACTGTCATCAAGTCAGTTCTGACTATAATGACCTCCCATCATTTCCTGTGAACGGCAATGGGTGGGCACTGCCCCCTTCATCCCACAGAACCACTGCTGGGCTCACACCACAGAGGGGCCCAGCCCTGGAACTAATAACACAAGAAGCCACAGACTCTGCCACCAACGGGACGAGGCCACCAAAATCACAGTCCTGGGCCATCACCCCCAGCATGCAGTGGCTCGGTGAAGAGTTCTCCCCTTTCACATGGGGACCTGGGTTCGATTTGGGCTGAGGCATCTCGTGTGCAGCCTCTGTGGGGAACCGTGTGCTGAGCTGGCTGGAGCAGGGCTTCCAGAGCAGGAGGACGCGGGCCAGTGGCTCTGAAAGCCTCTCTCTCCTGTTGCCATGGAGTCAGAAGGCAGCCACGGCTGATTCTGCTGGGTTTCCGAGGCTGTAATGGGAAGAGATGCCCACCTCTAACTGCAGTAAAACCCTCTGCATCATAGCAACCCAATCCCATCGGACTGGGGTGGTCACAAGGTGGGGGCTCATTTGACGAGATCTAACAACAAACACCACGTCTCCCTAACTGGGTGCTCGGCGGTGGCCCCGTGACTCTGACAGTGGCATGCTCTCACGCTGACTCAGCCTGGACTTGGCAATGACTCTGCCCAAATGAACTTCAAGTTTTGTTTATGGAGACAGAGGGAAATGAATGGATTGCATTATGCCAGTATCTTATCTACCCAGCATCCTAATTGAGTCAGACGGTCAGGCCTGAAAGTTTCTGTCATCTTAGATGAATAGGGAAGAAGCTTTTACGTTTATACTTGCGTATGTTGTGTGTGTGTGCTAATAAAAATATAGTAAACG
>NW_006402229.1:0-1852 GCF_000299155.1 Elephantulus edwardii
ATAATGATAGAGGATTTCATACAACAACAATAATTATCCACTGATCATTGATTCTGACCTGATTCATATGGTACAGAATGTAAGACCTGCATGGACTAATATTTCAGTTTAAAGAATGTGATCATACGGAATTCTCCCTCATATTCAACTTTTGGAGGATTTTTTTCTTTCTTAGTTTTAATTAAAGCCATACTTTTCATTTTTTAAGACAAAAAAAAGAGTTCTTTCTAAAAAAAAAGTTCTTTCTCACTACATGCTCTCCCACATTTATTACTTGCTGCCCTGTCCTTTTCTGATTTTTAACCTTGCAATATTTCTTTGCTTTGTTCTGAGGACTGCTTCCTTTTATGAGTATTGCTTCCTCATGAGCACAATCAAGTGTTCTGAGATTCTCATTCTTCTCAAGGTTAGTTACAATTTGTTGCGAACCACACAAATACCTTTGCATGGTTAATAAAACATAGATGGACGTTCTTCTGATAATCTCTGTCTTCTGCCAAGATCCATCTGACATACACAGTTCAAAATCAAGAACAAAATGCATCAGTGTTGTATTCCTTTACCCCTCCTACTCAATCTGTATGCAGAGCAACTTATTTAAGAAGTTGGACTCCACAGATAGCAACGTGGTATCAGTATTGGAGGAAGATTAAGCAGCAACCTACATTATGCAGATGGCATAACTTTGCTTGCTGAAAATGAGGAATACTTAAGATCCTTGTTGGAGAAGATCAAACATTGCCATCTTCAATATGGTTTGCACTTCAACATCAAGAAAATAAAAATTCCTACCAGTATACCAGTAAGTGACATAGTGATAGATGGAGAAAAGACTGAAAACGTCAATGACTACATCTCACTTGGACCCGCAATAAATAGACTTGACATAATCAGTCAGGAGATTAGGGAACATAATTCTGTGGGAAAATCTGCAGTCAGTGTCATCTACCTACTACTGAGGAGCAATGTCATTTGTTTGAAGATTAAGGTACATCTGATTCAGATCATGGACTTTTAAATCAACTACTATGCATCTTAGATCTGGAATATAAATATGAATGATAGAAGAAAAGAAATTATGCCTTTCGGTTGTGGTGTTGGAGGAAAGTATTGAATTTCTTCACAGATTGTCTGGAAATAGATATTTCTTAGAGAAAATGAAGCAAGATTGATCCTTAGAAGCAAGGATGGTGAATCTTCTTCTCAAATACTTCGGACATGTTGTAGGCTGTTCCTTGGAAAAGAATATCAAGCTTGGAAAGCTAAAGAAATAACAAAGGAGAGGAAGATCCTCAACGAAGAGAATGGCATAGTAACTGTACCAATGAGCTCGAGTGTATCAGAAATGACTATGAGATTGGCACAAGATAGGAGAGGGTTCAGAACTGTTGCTTATAGAGTTGCTGTGAGTCATGCTCAACTTGATGACACCCAACAATAATATAAAAAATATTTGCATTTTTTTAATTCATTCCAGTCACAAAATACTCTTCTAAATGTAGTGGAAAGATGTACACATTTAAGAAATTATGAATTATTGAAAAATGCTCAAGGAAAAATTGTATGAGTGCATGTTAAGTAAACAATCAAGGGATTCTCTCACACAAAATAGCTCACAGTCAAAGATGAATTATTTTCAGATGTGAAATTGAAGAACCCATTGAATTGTAACCATTGTACATCTTATGCAGACATACTTGTATCTTAAGAACCTTAACTTCAGAAATGAACGAGTTGCTTCAGGATAATTGTTGAAATTATTTCAACATTAGGATTGTCAGGCACAATGTGAGCATGTTCACTCTAATAAAGACTTTTCTTTCTATGTTTAAAATCCAATGTAATTATTGTT
>NW_006402229.1:2132-5948 GCF_000299155.1 Elephantulus edwardii
AATAACATTTTCAATATAATATCTATACTTGCTATAAAGGGTTACTTAGGAATATCAAAGTGGAAAAATAACCATTATTTTTGTTAAATGCCATCAAAGTGTTTATGACTTATATTGACCCTATGAACAACTGATCTAAAACTTGTCCTATCCTGCACCATATTTATCATCCCCAACAAATTTGAGCACATTGCTGTAGACATTATCTATCCATATCAAGAGTCTTCCTCTCATTTACTGACCTTCTATGTTTCCAAGCATGATGTTGCTTTCCGTATAAAAGCTTCTCCTAACATATGCGAGCCAAAGCTTTGACATCCTCACCTCCAACTAGTATGCCAGTTGCACTTTCTTCAATGTATATCTATTTGTTCTTTGGGACTCCATAAGATATTCACACTCTTCTCTAATACCACAACTCAAATGCTTTGATTCCTCTGTCATCTTTATTCATTGTGAAGCTCTTAGATGCATAGCAATGATTAAAAAGACTGTGAACTGAATTGCTGTTATTGCCGTCGAGTCAAACACAACTCATACAGGGACACTATGAACAAAATATCTGAAATTAGTCCCGTCCTGCTCCATCCTCACTCTTCCTGACATACAAGAGTAGATTGCAGTAGTCACCTTGTCAATCCATCTGGTTGAGGGTCTTCCTCTCCTTTGCTGACACGTTAGCCTTCCTAACATCATGTCTTCTCCAAGGAATAGCACCTCCTAGCAACATGTCCAAAGTATGTGAGGCAAAGCCTCATCACTTTTGCCTCCAAAGACCATGTCAGCTTCACCTTCTCCAAGACATATCTGTTTGTTCTCTTGGTCGCCCATGGGATTTTCAGTGTTTTTCTTCAACACAACAATTCTAAATAAACAGCTCTTTTTTCTGCCACCCTTATTCATTGTCTAGTTTTCAGATTCAAAGATAAAAATCAGAAAGACCATGGTCTGAATTATACACACCTTAATCCTCAAATTGACATCATTATCCATCAATAATTTGGAAAGTTTCCTAACTTCAGGTTTTCCCAGTGAAATGAGTCTCCTTTTTTCCTGACTGCTTGTACCAAACGTGCAATTATGGATTCAAGCAAGAATAAGCTATTGACAGTTTCAGTCTCTTCTCCATCCATCATGATGGTGCTTATTGGTCCAGTGGTAAGAATCTTTGTTATCCTGACATTGAGATGCAATCTATTCCAAAGGCTGAATTTCTTGATCTTTTGCAACCTGTGCTTTAAGTTCTCCTCACTTTCAGCTGGCAAGGTTGTGTCATCTGCGTAACACAATATATTGATGAGTTTCCCTACAATCCTAATGCCACACTACTTCTCATAGAGTCCATCTTCTCAGATAATTAGCTTAGCATATAGATTGAATAAGTATGGAGTGAAAATACAACACTGGCACACTCCCAATTTCAAACCATGCAGTGGTCACCTGTTCTTTTCATACAAAAACCTTCTGGTCCAGGTATAGATTCCACACGAGCACAATCAAGAGTTCTGGGATTCCCATTCTTCTCAGTGTCAGCCACAACTAGTCATTATCCACAAAGTCAAACATCTTTGCATAGTTAATAAAGCACAAATAGACATTCTTCTAGTAACCCTTACTTTCAGCTAGGATCCATCTGACATCAGCAATAATATCCCTGGTGCCACAAACTCTTCTAAATCTTGTTTGAACTTCTGGAAATTTCTTATCAATATATTGTTCCAGAGACTTTTTTCATGATCTTTAGTGGTATTTTGCTTGAATGTGATATCAGTGATATTGTTCAATACTTTCCACATTCAGTTGAATCTCCTTTCTAGGGAATGGGAACACATATGGACCTCTTCCAAATCGTTGACCAGAGAACCATCCTCCAAATTTCCTGGCATAGACTGGTGAGTGCATCCAAGACTGCATGTGTTAATTGAAACATATGATGAATTGGTATCCCATCTATTCCTCGGGCCTTATTTTTTGCCAATGTCTTCAACGCAGCTTTCTTATTTCCTTAACCAAGGTTGTTAATTGTGGATCCAAGCAAGATGAAGCTGTTGATAGTGTCAATCTCCACTTCATTCATCATGCCACTGTTCAGTGGTTAAATCTTTACTTTTTTTACATTGAGACACAATCCATGCTGAAGGCTGGATCCTTAATCTTCTGCATCAAATGCTTCAAATCCTCCTCACTTTCAGCAAGCAACATTGTGTCATCTGCATAATGAAGGCTATTAATGAATCTCTCTCCAATCCTGAAGCCACATTCTTCTTCACAGAGCCCAGTTTCTCTGGATAATTTGCTCAGCAAATAGACTGAACAGGTATGGAGACAGAATACATCCCTGACAAACTCCCTTCCAAATTCCAAACCATGCAATGCTCGCCTGCTTTGTTCACACAACAGCCTCCTGCTCCAGGAATGGGTTGTTCATGAACACAATCAAGTGCTCTTGGATTGACATTATTCTCAATATCAGCCACAACTCAGCATGATACACATCATCAAACGTCTTCGCAGAATCAATAAAGCACAAATGGACATTCTTCTTATATTCTTTACTTTCAGCCAGGATCCATCCAACATCAGCAATAATATCCCTGGTGTCATTATCTCTTCTAAATCCTGCTTGAACTTCTGGAGATTATCTATCTATGACTGTTCCAGACAGGTTTTAATGATCTTCAGCGATATTTTGCTTTTATGTGATATCAAAGATATTGTTTGCTAATTTCTACATTCAGTTGGATTACCTTTCTTAGAAATGGGAATACTAAACAAAGAATATAGTTACAGTAATGTAGTGGTAGAGCCCCAATTGGAAGTAAGTTGAAGTGAGGAAAATCAATAACAAACATCATTTAACAATTTATACATAGAATACTCATAGCTTGAATGTAGGAAAATTGGGTATTTTTAAAAATGAAATGGAATGCATGAATATTGACATACTAGACATTACTGAGATGCAATGGACCAGCTATGGCCACTTTGAATCAGATAATTATATGCTATACAGGGAGTAAAAAACAGAAGAAAAACGGTGTTGCATTCATAGTAAAAAAGTCAATTTCAAGTTCTATCCTGAAGTACAATATTGTTAGTGATAGGGTGATATCCATATTCCTACAGGAAAGACCTATTAATGTGACTTTTATTCAAGTATATGCTCCTACATCTAGTTTCAAAGAGAAAGGAATTGAGAATTTTGACCAAATTTTTCAGGCTTAAATTGACCGGACATACAATCATGATGCATTAATGGTAATTGGTGACTGGAATGCAAAACTAGGAAACAATTAACAAGAAACAGTAGTTGGAAAATGTGGGCTTGGTGATAGAAAAGAGGCTGAAAATAGAACGACTTAATTGTATATTTACAATGACTTATTCATTGCAAATATTTTTTCTAAAAGACACAAAAGATGACTTTACACATGGATTTCACCAAATGGGCTGCATAGGAATCAGAAGGAATGCATTTGTGGAAAAAAATATTGTTGATTTAGATGTATTTTATATCATTCTTTTGTCATATTTCCCTAATAAGCATTTCCAATACAATATTAAGTTGAAGTGCTGACAGTAGGCACCCTTACCTGGTCCCTGTTCACAAAAAAAAAAAAAAGTATTAAGTGTTTTAAAATTGAGAATGATATTGGCTTATGGTTTTTCATATATACTTTTGAATATGTGATTAGGTATTTCTGTCATGACAGGAGTCTAGAGCGATGGCTACATGATGGAGTGGACCTGGGGGAGGGTTTGTAAAATAATGAAAGAATCTTTTCTTTTACTTTTCCAAGAGGGTAATCTCTGGTG
>NW_006402230.1:0-2367 GCF_000299155.1 Elephantulus edwardii
GCACATAACAACAACAACAACATTATTGTCATGACAGGAGTCCAGAATGAAGGCTACATAGTAAAGTAGATTTTGGAGGAGGATTGTATAGCAATGAAAGAACCTTTCTATTTTCAAAGAGAAGAGCAAACTGCGGGAGGAGTAGGCAGGGAGAAAAGTGCAACAGTGAATGAATGGAAATCCACAGTCTTTAAGCTTTCATTAAAATGAATAATAATAATAAAGGAGTGCCCTCAGTCCTGTGTATATGAGTCACTTTTCTTGTCATAACGTTGACCACTAGTGCAACTTGATCTAATGAATGTCAGATGAACACCTATTCTGGTGGAGACAAGCTGAAAGAAGGAGACAAAGAGGCTTAGGGACGAGAATTTCCTTTCTTCAAGGGTTGGCACAAATGGTTAAGTACTCAACTACTAATAGAAAGGTTGATAGTTCAAATCTATCCATAAATTCCTTGGAGGAAAAGCCTGGTGACCTAATTAGAAAAACCCCCAAAACCTAATTATTGAAAATCCCATCAGCTCAATTCTACTCCGACTCACATGGAGTTGCTGTGAATTGGAGTTAACTTCATGACAACAATTTCATTTTTGTTTCTGTTGTTTTCGATGCACTGAGACAGGAAAGTAGATGACACCGGAATGACATTTTCTGCCTTCAACTGGTGCAATCACTTTTTCCAGCATAAGGGTTTTCTCTATCTTTCTGGGTGTCTGCAGCTGACGTCAGAGCATCTACAATGTCTACCGTATTTTCTCATTGCCAATGTTATTTAAATAAGAAAGCAATTAAACAGTAGCTTCTAAGGAAGGAAAGGAACATGCCTAAGGAAAATGTCCAGCTTAGTTAACATTTTTCTACCTGATAAGTGGCTTTGTCCCATTTCTCTTTTGTTGTGGAACCGACAAACTTAGCCAAGTGAGCATTGTGTGAGGAAATTCGGCAATTCATCTGGAAGGTGAATGTGCTGAAGCTGGACCTGCCAAGGCAAACTGAGTCCTACTTTATGCAGCAGCAAAATTGACAAGGTGCTCAGGCATCAGTAAAAGAGCACATTACAGCACTTGTCCTTCAGTGTATCCTCTCTCCTTATTTACATATTTCCCATAAAAGGTACATCTTCAGAGTTCAGCTCCTAAAAGCGTACATGCTAATTTTTCTACAGATCTATTATGTATGAGTGAGAAGAGTCTATTCTCTTCTTGGTGTGTGGAGGATTTGTGCATGTAACCCCCCATTAGTGTTAATGGCAGATCTATGCATAATTTCCCTAACTCTGAGAATCCAGGGCGCCTAACTAAGCCACATGCAATTACTTACACACACAATGACAGGAAGCAGAGTGAGACTACGGAAACCAGGGTCCGCGGCTGGATTTCCAGTTCTCGCATTTCGGAGGTATGTGTTCAAAAGAGAAAGGCACAAAGGATGTGAACAGAAGAGATTTGCTTAACTTGAAACATCTACAACATATTTTTATGGTTTTTATTTGTTAAGATGTCTCTCTTCCCCACAAGAATATGAACTGATGGAGCCAGGGACTGCACAGGGCAGTAGGGTGCCTAGCTCAGAGAAGGTGCTTAATAAATGTATGTTGTTGTTAGGTGCCAACAACTCGACTATGATTCATAGAAACTTTATGGACAACAGATCTGAACCTTGCCCTATTCTGTGCCATCCTCATGAAGTTTGTCCTCTTTATGCTCATTGTGGTATTGACTGTGTCAGTATTTCTTGTTGAGATTCTTTTTCTCTTTTACTTACCCTCTACCTGTCCCAGCATGCTATCCCTCTTGAAGGACTGATTTCTTCTGAAAATATACCCAAAAGAAGCAAGATGAAGTTTCACCACCCTTGCTTCAAGGGAGAACTCTGGTAGCACTTCTTTCAAGACAGACTTGTTTTTTCTTTTGGTAGTATAAATTATATTCAGCACTCTTTGCTAACTCTATGCAATTAAAAACCATAAGTTCTTCTGTAATCCTCATTTATTGCCTAATTGTCAGTTACATAGGAAGCAAATGAAAATACAATGGTTTGAATCAGGCTCACTCTAGCGTTTAAACTGACATCCTTGCTCTTTGGAGAGGTCTTAAATAGCAGATCATCCCAGCCATAACACGTCTTCTGATTTCTTGAACTGCTGCACTATTGTGGTTGTTGTTATGTGCCATCGAGTCGTTTGAGACTCATAGTATCCTGTTCCAATCGCACTGCCTCAGACACATCCATCCCAATTACTCCAGTCACTGAATCAGTCCACCTCATAGAGGACCTTCCCCTCCTACGCTGTCCCTCCACCCTACCAAGCATGATGTCCCTCTCCAAGGACCCACACCTCCTGACAACATGTCCAAAGTATGT
>NW_006402230.1:2895-5891 GCF_000299155.1 Elephantulus edwardii
TTTAGAGAGGGACATCATGCTGGGTAGAGTAGAGGGACAGAGCGGGAAGGGAAGACCCTCTATGAGGTGGATTGATTCAGTGACTGGGTAATCGGGATGGGTGTGTCAGAGGCAATGCCATTGGCACAGGATAGAGCAGGGTTTAGGGCTGTTGTACATAGGGTTGCTATGAGTCGCAAATGACTCGACGGCACATAATAACAACAACAACTTTGGAGAGGTCCCTAACAGCAGACTTTACCATGGCAATATGCCTTTTAATTTCCTGGCTACTGGTGCCAAGAGTGTTGACTGTGGATCCAAGCAAACTAAAGCTGTGAACAATCTCAATCTCTTCACCATCCATCATGATGCTGCCAATTGGTCCAATGGTGAGGATCTTTGCACTATAGATTTACAATATATATATTGTCATTGCTGCCAAACTGGAACTGACCCATAGTTGATCTTCCAGTGAATTTTCAGATATTGTGAATCTCAAGGGAGGAGATTGCTCATATTTTTCTTTAGAATGGAAGGTACATTCAAAACCACTAGGCCACCAGAGTGCCACATATACATATTGTTATTGTTATATGCCATCAAGTTGACTATGACCCATACTGACCTTGTGAAAAATAACTGTGAACAACACCCTATCTTGAGCCAACCTTACCATCTCTTACACAGTTGACCTCATTGCCACAGTCGCTATGTCAATCTACCTTATCCAGGGGGAATCGTTCTTCCTCTCCTGTGCTGGCCCTCTACCCTTCCAAAAATGATGTTCCTCTCCAAGGACTGGTCCCTTATGGCAGCATCCCCAAAGTATATAATGGATTTCAAAATCCTTGCTTCCAAGGATGAAACCTACCTGGTTTAACCCTCTATAGGACAGACTAGTTTGCTCTCCTGGCTAGTCCATGATATGGACTCCAGTGCCACAACTCAAAGGCATAGATTCTTCTTCTGTCATCCTTAGTCATTGTACAGATCTCAGATGCATAGCAATCAAGTGAGAATACCATCACCTGGTTCTGTCACACCTTAGTCTCTAGACTGATATTGTTGCTCTTTAGCATTCAAAAGAGATCCCTGACAATAGATTTTTCAAAAACCAATATGTCTTTTCATCTCCTGACTGTAAAGAGTGTTGATTGTGAATTTGAGCAAGATGAAATTGTTAACAACCCAATCTTTTCTCCATTTATCATGATGCTTCCATTTGTCCCAGCGGTAAGGATCTTTGTTTTCTTGATGTTGAGATGCAATTCATATTGAAGGTTGCAGTTCTTGACCTTCTGCAGTAAAAACTTCAAGTCATCCTCAGTTTCAATGAGCAAGATTGTGTCTTCTGCATATTGAAGATTATTGAGGAGTCTTCTTCCAGTCCTGATATCACAGTCTTCTCCTTAAAGTCTTCCCTTCTGAATGATCTACTCTGGGGGCTGGTAGAGGGATCATTAATCACAGGGTTGCATAATTTGATGGGTGGAGGGAGGGGTGAATAAAGGAAATGGGAAAAATCTGGTATAAAAAAACAATGTGTACAAACTTTGTAAGTAAACCAGTATATATTTTTTTTAATATGGAGAAATGAATGAATGAACACAATAAGTCTTTCTAAATGATATTAGCTATTATGAAATCATGAAGCTCTCATGCACAATTGGGCGAAATGCTGCCTGTTCATGCTCACTCTGTTAAAAAGAATCCTCCTCACATATTTATTATCTCAATTTTGAAATCAATACAAGGTGAAGCAAATGGGTAATGATTTGATGACTGAAAAATTGGTACTTTGAACCCTCTTAGAAGATGGTCCTGGTCACCTGCTTCTAAAGGCCAGAGCCTCGAAAATTCTAAGGAGCAGTTCTATTTTACTTGTGGCATGCCTATCATAATAACAAATTAAAATGTAGAGAGGATAAATCACATGTCAGGAAGCAGTCCTCAGAATAGAGCAAGGCAACACTGTATGATTCAAAATCAGGAAAGCAGTGTGCCAGGGTTGCGTTCTGTCTTCATACCTTTTCAATCTATATCCAGAACAGATCTTTTGGAAGGGTGGTCTTTATGAGGAGTAATGTGACATCAGAATTGGAAGAAGACTCATCAACAAGCTATGCTATGCAGATGACACAGCCTTGCTTGCTGACACTGAGGAGGACCTGAAGCGCTTGCTGCAGAAAGTTAAGGACTATAGTCTTCAATATGAATTGAAGCTCAACACCAAGAAGACAAAAGATTCTCATCGCTGGGCCAATTGGCAACACCAGGATACATGGGGAAGAGATTGAGGTTGTTAATAATTTCAACTTGCTTGGCTCCATAATCAACACTCTTGACACCAGCAGTCAGGTAATCAAAAGACAGATTGCCTTAGGTAAATCTGCTGTTAGGGACCTCACCAGAAAACTGAGAAGCAATGATGTCAGTCTAGAGACTAAAGTGTGCCTGATCCAGGCCATGGTCTTTGCAATTACTTGCTATGCATCAGAGAGCTGTACAATGACTAAGGATGACAAAAGAAGAATCAACGCCTGTGAGTTGTGCTGGAGAAGAGTCTTGAACATACTATGAACCGTCGAGAAAACAAGTATGTCTGTCTTAGAGAAGGTGAAACCAAGTTTCTACATAGAGGCTAGGATTTTTAAGTGATGTCTCACATACTTTGGGCATGTTGCCAGGAAGACTCAATCTTTGGAGAAGGATATCAGGCTCAGAAAGGTAGAGGGACAGTGCAAGAGAGGTAGACCCCTAATGAGATGGATTGATACAGTAACTGAGGCCATGAGATTAGGTGTGTTGCAGTCAATGAAACTGCCTCAGAAAAAGGAAGGCTTCAGAGCTGTTGTACATAAAATATCTATGAATTGTATGTGACTCAATGGCACATATCAGTATCAACAAGAAAACAAGATCAGTCATAAAAACTATAGAGTTGTTCTTTTTTTATTATTAAATTTTATTAGTTTTAATGAACATTCACAGGGATTTTGGGTTTTCATTCCTTC
>NW_006402231.1:0-2322 GCF_000299155.1 Elephantulus edwardii
CTGTGGCTCTTGTCTGTGACACTGTCTACTGAAGTGGCCCAGCTTTCCACAGTGGAAGCAATTCTGACCTCCTTTATTACCTTTGGGTGGCATTGTATATGAGTAAGACTTCCTTTTCCTAACACAGGCCCTAAACTGGCAGCAATAGCTGCCCCCAAATAAAGGTTTTACATAAGCACAATCAAATGTTCTGGGATTCTCATTCTTCTCAGAGTCAGTCACAATTTATCATGATCCACACAGTCAAATGCCTTTGCATAGCTAATTAAATGGATAGATACTCCTTTGGTACTCTCTGCTTTCAGCCAAGATTACATTACCTATAATATCCCTAGTGCCATGACCTCTTCTAAACCCAGCCTACACGTCAGGCAGTTCTCTGTTGATGTGCTGTTCCAGTCATTTTTGGATAATTTTCAGTACAATCTTGCTTCATGTGATATTAATGATATTATTTAATAATTCCTACACTCCCTCTGGTCACCTTTCTTTAGAATGGGAACAAATATGGATCTCTTCTGGTCAGTTGGCCAGGTGGTTGTTCTCCAGATTTCTTATACCTTGGTGAGCACATTTATGGCAGCATCTGTTTGTTGGAATACATCAATTGGTATGCTGTCAATTCTTGGGGTCTTGTTTTTTCCAGTTCCTTCAGAGCAGCTTGAACTTCTTCCCTTATCACCACAGGCTCTTGCTCATACATTGTTTCATGAACTTCTTCTGTGTCAGCCAATTCTTTTTGGTACAGTGACTCTGTATACACCTTCTGGGATCTGTGGAGAGGGAGAGTAGCATCAGGATTGGAGGAAAATTCATCAACAACCTGCATTGTGCAGATGACACATCCCTGCTTGTTGAAATTGAGGAAGTCCAGAAGCACTTGCTGCAGAAGGTCAAGGACTACAGCCTTCAGTATGGATTGAAGTTCAACATCAAGAAAAAAAATTCACACCACTAAGCTGATTGGCGGTATCATGATAGATAGTGAAAAGATTGAGATTGTTAACAGCTTCAGTTTGCTTGGCTCCACAATCAACACTCTTGGTACCAGCAGCCAGGAATCAAAAGATGAATTTCATTGAGAAAGTCTGCTGTCAGGGACATCTCGAGAATACCAAAGAGCAACAATGTCAATCTGGAGACTAAGGTGCACCAGATACAGGCTGAACAATGACTAGGGATGATAGGGGGAGAATTGATGCCTTGAGCTGTAGTGCTGGAGAAGAGTATTGAATATACCATGGACTGCTGGGAAAACAAACAGACTCATCCTGGAAAGGGTCAAACCGGGCCGTTCCTTGGAAGCAAGGATTCTGAGGCTCTGTCTAACATACTTTGGACATGTTGTGAGGAGAGACTGGTCCTTGGAGAGGGACATCATGCTTGGGAGGGTGGAGGGACTATGAATCACAAGTGACTTGAAGACACATAACAACAATTAAAGCTGGGGGTAAGAGGTAAGCAAACATGGCTTACTGATTACCAACAGCCAAAGGCAGGCAGCTCAAATCCACCAAGTGCTTTATGGAAAATGATAGGAAAACTCCTCCAGAGTCATTTACAGCCTCTGAAAGCCTGCTGTAGGGATCAGTTAGGAGTTGGTTTCTACTTGATTGGAATGAGTTGAGCTGCTTTGACTACAATGCAGTTGCTTTTTGATTCAGTGGTCAATATTTTTGGTTCTTTATATTGAGTTGTACGCTTTTCAGTATTCAGGAGAGGTTTCTGACAACAGACTTTCCCAGTGCAGTTCGTTTTTTGACTCCTGGCTGCTGGTACCAAGAGTGTTGATTGTGGAACTAAGCAAACTGAAGCTGTCAACAATCTCAATCTCTTCACTGTCTATCATGATGCTGCAATCGGCCCAGTGGTGAGAATCTTTGTTGTTGTTGTTTTTTATTATGAGCTTCAATCCATATTAAAAGCTGTAGTCCTTGACCTTCTGCAGCAAGTGCTTCAGGTCCTCCTCGGTTTCAGCAAGCAGGGTTGTGTCATCTGCATAATGAAGCTTGTTGATTAATGTTCCTCAAATCCTGATGTCACACTCCTTTTCATAGAGTCCAACCTCCTGGATGGTCTGTTCCACATATAGATTGAAAGGATACGGAGATAGGACACATCCTTGGCATACACCCTTGCCAATTTTGAACCTCGCAGTGTTTCCTTGATCTATTCTGATGACTATCTCCTCTGTTGTGATGCCTGTCTCCTAGTTGAAGTGTAGGTTTTGCATAAGCACAATCAAGTGTTCTGGGATTCCCACCCTTCTCAAAGTCAGCCACAGTTTGTTGTGATCCACACAACCATACAAATACCTTTGCA
>NW_006402231.1:3387-4110 GCF_000299155.1 Elephantulus edwardii
CAGCCGCACCTCAGCCTTGCGCTCGTTCACGGCCTTGCCACAGCGCAGGATGTAGGGCACACCATCCCATCGCTCGTTTTCCACATAGAGGACGACTGCAGCGAAGGTGGCTGTAGTGGCACCTCGGGGGACTGTGGGGTCGTCCAGATCCCCTTTGGTCGCTTCGCTCTCCCCTTTCGGGTTTCCTACGTACTGGCCCAGGACGACATCATCAGCCTTCACTTCAGAGATGCACTTCAAGACCTTGACCTTCTCATCACGGACATCATCTGAGTCAGTGGACGCAGGCTTCTCCATGGCCACCAGACACAGCATCTGTAGGAGATGGTTCTGCATCACATCCCGAATGATTCCAAACTCATCAAAGTAGCCTCCATGGCCCTTGGTGCCAAAGGGCTCCTTGAAAGTGAGGATGACACAGGCGATAGTGTCCCGATTCCAGATGGGGCCAAAGATCCTGTTGGCAAACCTCAGCACCATGAGGTTCTGGACCATCTCCTTGCCCAGATAGTGGTCGATGCGGTAGATTTGGTCCTCACAGAACAAGGAGGCAATGTGGTTGGACAGGTGGTCGGAGCTCTGCAGGTCTTTTCCAAAGGGCTTCTCCACGATGACGCGGTTCCAGCCTATCTGGCTCATGCAGGACTCGCTGATGTTCTTGGTGACAGCCTCATAGACCGTGGGTGGCAGGGCCAGGTAGAAGAGGCGGTTGGCCTGGGCACC
>NW_006402231.1:5046-5475 GCF_000299155.1 Elephantulus edwardii
AGCCTCTTGCTCATTTGTTGTTTCATGGAATTCTTGTGTCAGCCTATTCCTTTTGGTATATTGACTCTGTATACTCCTTCCATCATCTTTTAATGCTTCCTGGATCATATGATAATCTGCGCAAAGCAGATTTCTTTCCTTTGCTTGAGCTTCTTGGCACTCTAGTGCAATATTCAGAGTCTCTTCTGACATCAATTTTGGTCTTCCCCCCACCTTCTGTCTTTGTAATGACTTTCTGAATTCTTCATGAATGATATTTTTTTATATCTTCCCATAGCACATTTGGTCTTCATTCATTAGTGTTCAAGGCCTCAAACCTGTTCCCAAGATGGTGAGATGGTTTTGAAACTTGAGTGGGATATACTTAAGGTCACATTTTGGTTCCTGTGGGTTTAATTTTCTTTAGCTTCAGCTTGAACTAGCATATGC
>NW_006402232.1:0-5866 GCF_000299155.1 Elephantulus edwardii
GCTCCTTGGAGGCAAGGATTCTGAGGCTCCGTCTAATATACTCTGGACTTGTTGTAAGGAGGGACTTGTCCTTGGAGAGAGACATCATGCTTGCTAGGGTGGAGGGAGAGCACAGGAGGGGAAGGCCCTCTATGAGGTGGATTGATTCAGTGACTGGGGTAATTGGGATGGGTGTATCAGAGATTGTGCGATTGGCACAAGATAGAGCAGAGTTTAGGGCTGTTGTACGTAGGGTCGCTATGAGTCGCAAGCGACTCGATGACACGTAACAATAACAACAACTTATATATATAACCTTTTTTTAAAATCTATATAATTAGAGATGTTAGCCTGAAGTTTTCTCTTCTTGTGGTGCTTTCATTTTGTCTGAATTACTATGTTTATAATGACTGCGGAGAAAGGATGGGGGAGTATTCCTTCTATGTCTCAAGGAAAGCCATTTAATGTAAGACTTTTTATTTTGGGGGAGGTTTCCAATCGTTAATTCGACCTCTTTCTCAGCTATAAGTAAATCTACACAGGGTACCTTGTCCTCTCTTCTAACTACCATTTCTAATCCTCATAGACAGGGAAGACAGGGAGATACTAAGGCATCTCAACAAATCCGGTCACAAAGTTGAGATGTTTTGAAATCACAAGCTAACAACAACAACAAAAAAAAGATATTACAAGCTCATGGTCTGGGACATAACATATGTGAAACTCCCTTCAGCTGCCTAGGAACAACATGCAACACTCTACTCTGCTGTGAACAGTGATCTCAACAACAGCATTATGACAGCAATTAGTGTCCATACCTGAAGGATAAAGGAGATATAGTGGCCAATGATAAGAAGGTGCACTGCAATCCCAAAGGCATGCAGTTTGAATCCACCAGCTGCTCTGTGGGTGAAGGATGGGCCATCACCTCCTGTGATTATCTGCCTCTGAAAACCCACTGGAGGGTCAGCTATGGGTCAGCTCTGATTCAACAGTATACAACAACAACCCAAAAGATAAGGAAAATATCTCCATAACTAAATAAGGATGTATGAAATTATCCTGGCATTCTTGTTACTTGGATTCATTAGTGATTTTCCCAAGTGTTTCTTTATTTTCTTTCCAGTTTCATTATACACTCTTACCCTGTGAATCTACTGTCCAGAGTTCAGTTTCTTACCTTCTAAGCCTTTTCTCACTCCATGACCTATGTCTGAAATATCTCCCCTTAGCACCATTCATCATGGTTGCTAAGCAATCTGGCTATAGTTAACACGTCTTTCCTACCTCCTTCAGAAAGTCCTCTGTAATCACCTGTTCC
Source organism: Elephantulus edwardii (assembly GCF_000299155.1). Lineage (NCBI taxonomy): Eukaryota > Metazoa > Chordata > Mammalia > Macroscelidea > Macroscelididae > Elephantulus > Elephantulus edwardii. Next base: position 1,301 of record NW_006402232.1, read on the forward strand.
ACCTCAAGAAATGGGCGGACTCCTCACTTCTGTACAAAAGGAATTTTAGAATTATATATATATATTTATTTATATTTGAAATGCATATGGAAACACAAGTCTGTGTTTGAGGAAATATAAAGGCAAAGATGGTTGACATCTTGTAGCTCATACTTTGTTGAGGGTGTCAGAAAAAGACAGTCCTTGGAAAAATCCATCATGTGGGGAAAGGTCAGAGTAAGACTGCAAGATCCTCAACAAAATGGATTGACTGTAACAATGAACTCTAGCATATCAGAGATTATGAAGATACCACAGGATAAATTGAAGCTCAGAGACATTGTTCAGAGGGCCATTGTGAGTCACAGATGGCACCTAATAACAATAATGGTTACCCATGGTAGACAGTGTTTGGTGGAGCTCCCCAATTCAAACAAGCTTGGAAGCAGGAATGGGATCCACTTCTGATATAGCTTGCCTCCGGAAAACCTAAGAACTTGGGGAAATGATGTAAGATATACAAGTGTTCAGGTCTTCGGTTCACAGGGTCTTTATGAGTTGTCTAGGACTCGACAGCACTTAACACCACCAATAACAACAATAATTACACATCCGAATTTTATCTCCATACCAACAGCTTCACTTTATATGAACTACTTCAGTCTCAGAACTCCTAATTTTATAGCATATTCTTTGTGGGCTAGGACTTCTCTTTGCTTTTTGGTTTCCCTGCTAATAAAGAGCATGGCACATAGTAAGCCTTCCATTATTGTTGTTGTTGTGTACCACTGAATCAGAACCGATCCATAGCCGAACCTCCAGTGGGTTTTCAGAGGCAGTTAATCACACAGGTGGAGACAGCCCATCCTTCTCCCGCGTAACAACTGGCGGAACTGAACTATGTGCCTTCAGGATTACAGCACAGCTTCTCACCACTAGGCCACCAAGTATTCCTAAGCCTTCCATTGTTGTTAAGTGCCATTGAGTCGCAGGCGACTCACAGCAACCCTATGAAGGAGAGTCCTCAATGCTTGGGTGCCTTTCTTCCTCTCTCCAGGTTCATAGGGTTTCCAGAGGCAAGCTATTATAGAAGTGGATGCCACTCCTCCTTCCAAGCTTGTTTTAATCAGGGAGCTCCATCCCACTCTCTATCCACATTGGGTAACCAGCCATTAAGACCTTTGACACATCAGTGTCACAGTGTTCAGCCTCACAGCAACCACAAGTGACTGTGGTACAGCAACTTGTACACCAGGGCTATATGACCTAGAGGAATGTCTGAACAAAAACAATGAAAGACAGGCCTGAGGGCCGCGGATTAAAAGTCACCCACCTTTGGCTTGGACAATTACAGAAACCTTTATATCTCAGTCAGTGCCCTGGAGATAGCTGATAATGCCATCATCCACGGACTGCTAAAACTCTCAGCTGTAAGACGTGAGGAAAACCCAAAGCAGACTCTAACAAACGACGTGGTTACTACAGGGCAATGGAGATCAGGGGAAGCTGACTTCACAGAGGCAGCCAAACTCAAAGCTTTCCATTAATGTTTATAAAATGAAACAAACAAAAGGAGAGAGACAAATACAGAGAGACACACACAGAAAGAGAGAGAGAAATCAATCTGAGTACTTCAGTCATGCAGATGTTTTCATCCTTGGCAATGTGCTCCTTGGGTTAACTATTCACCACGTGCTGAAACAACATTATTCCAGTTTCATAGGTGTCCAGTAATTTTAATGCTCAGGCATTTGACAGACAAGCTTGTTTGTACCTTTTACAGAAATGCTGACTGTAATCATAGTCTCTGTCAGGTCCCTTTCTGAACATGATTGTAGGCTCCTAATATCATGAGTGTCATCTCCCACTGAAGGTGGGCAAACACCCCAATCATGATGCTTCTTTTTTGAGCTTTGGTCAACTAGGTGATAGATCTGTTAGAACCGCTGCCAGTTCCATCATGAAGGCTACTCAAAGTAAAGCGTCTACCAATGCCATCCACCATCCAATCTTGATGTAGGGATGTTTCATTTAACTTGTCGACCCTCTCCTACTTCTAGCATTCTACATGTATGAAAACAAAAACATTCCCAATAAAGCATGCCTTGTTTTATCAGCACCGCCTTGGAATATCAATTAATAGATTCTGAAAATTATCTGCTTGTCATCTAAGTGTGTAAGGGGTTAGGGCAGGGACAAAAAGTCATCCAATCTTTCCCTACAGATGAAATAAAAATGTTTGTTTTACAACTAACCTTAAAATGTAAATTGCACTGGTATTCTCCCTTGCAGGTAATTTTCTTTGCAAATTCCAACAAGCAGATCACCCTAAAACCACAGAAAGAAATAAGCTACAGGATACTTAAAAGTCTATAACCTCCTCAAGTTCCCCTGAAGAGCAAAGGTGCTTTGTTATGGTAATCAACAGCACTCACTCTCTCAAACCAAACAACCTAAACCCACCATCATCCAGCAAGTTTCAGTCTATGACTAGTCTCCTTTTGGGTTTCAAAGGCTGTACATTTTTAGGCTAGGAGATTGCCCATCTTTCTCCCCTGGAGCAGCCTGCAGGAGGACAGGAACTACTCACCTTTCAGTTATTAGCCCAAAACATCACATACTACCCTGTGAAGGTAGGCTCTTTCATTTCCTGTCCACAGTAAGTCAGATGAGATGTATTTTCCTTTAGGTTTTGCAAAGTAGTCTTTTACTGTGGTTTAGTTGAAAGTTTATATAGAAAATTAGATTCCTCTTTAACAATTTTTATACAAACTGTTCAGTGGGATTGGTTATTATTTTTACAACGTGTTAGCAGTCTCATTATCGGCATCTGTTCCCAGCTATTCTTCCTGCTTTTTCATCTTGCTGATGGGTACATGTTAACCGTTTGGTCTCACATTTCATTATTTAAGAGAGCAATTGCCAGTAAGGAATATTGTTTCTTTTGTAAGTCATTGTTTGGCTGAAGAAATTGTTTCAATTCCAAGTTTAAAAGGGTAATAATCTCAAGGTTTTTTCTATCAGTCCAATAGGTGTGACATCTGTCTGTCCTACTATCTGGGGCCTTCTATTGTGTCCCAGGTCAGAACTATCAGTAGTCAAGTTCTCTTGATCTCAGGAGAGAAACTGTGGTTTGTGTGGGCTTTTAGTCTTAGGGGCTTATTTTGTTTTACAGCCTTTGATTTCCTATATAATCTTTTGCCCCAGATGAGTCAACTATCTTAGCTGGTCCCTCACAAGCTCATAAGAACCCAACACTATTCGACAGGGTATAGAGTATAATCTTGTGAACTATAATAAGGCAACTGACAAAGCTGGACCTTAAGACCAATCCTTTTGTTCAATAAACCAACCTCACAGGTTGTCTGGAGAACTCTCCATACCTGTGTTTCCTATGTGGTCTGTTATACATATAGACATATACTGCTGATGCCTCATCAAGTCAGAACTGACTCAGGGTTGATCCTCTATCAGGTTTTCACAGGTTGTACATTGAATGGATGGAGACTGCCCACCTTTCTCCTATGAATCAGTTAGTGGATTTGAACTAAGTACCTTTGGGTTGGCAGCACAACTCCTTACCACTAGGCCACCAGGGCTCCACTTTACCTCTGATGGAGTGTGAATATAGAAACCCGTATGCACAAAAATGAAATTAAAACCAAAAACGGAAGAGTTCAAAATCTAAAACTGAAGAGAAATGGCTAGCTAAAGGGTTCCAGCGACGGAGGCCAGATTTTGCTACTCTCTGTATATATCCCTGAGGTGGCCTATCTACTCTATAATCAGAAAATAATTTCCTTGTCTGTTATAGCTCAGTTCCAATCTGATGCTCACAGATCTGAAATCATGGACAAACTAACTAGCATGGAAGGCAAATTACTGATGATGATATTACAAGCACCCTTAAGGGCTAATGGTAGAGAGGTGCTTAATAGCAAACAAGAATATATTCTGAGGGAGCTCTGGTAGCCTAGTGGCAGAAAGCTGCATTGCAATCCCAGAGGTGCGCGGTTCAAATCCACCAAATGCTCTGCTAGAGAAGGAGGGATAATCGCCTCCTGTACCAGTCAGATCTGATTTGACGGTACACACACGCAAATAATAAAATAAATTTTAGACTCCCCCTCTTAACCTGAACCCATCATATAAACAAGACGCTATCAAGTTGGCTTTCTATTTCCCTCTCCAGAGCTGGGCTCTACTCATCAAAGCTCTCCAGAAAGGTGCTTTCGTGAACTGCTTAGAAGTCCAGTCTGGAGTGCGAGAGTGACGCTGCCAGACGGGAGAACACCGCCGCCAGACGGGAGAACGCAGCCGCCAGACGGGGTTCACCACGAGAGGGACCTGGAAGAGACCCGGGAAGAACAACAGCCAGCCACCTACCGCGGAACTCCAGAGGAGCGAAGACTGTGAGACCCCAGAGAACGAAGACTACCCAACACTGTGTGACCCCCCTGCAACCTAACACACAGGGTGCTGCTGCATAAACCCCCAGCAGCGCCCAAGCCCCGCCCCCACCTCTTGGTGATAGTGTCCAAGCCCTGCGCTCCTTGCCCCCTAGTCCCTCGCTTTCCTCCCCTTCCC
>NW_006402233.1:0-709 GCF_000299155.1 Elephantulus edwardii
CTGTCCCTCCACCCTCCCAAGCATGATGTTCTTCTCCAAGGACCGGTCTCTCCTCATAACGTGTCCAAAGTATGTTAGATGGGGCCTCAGAATCCTTGCCTCCAAGGAGCCAGGCAGTTTAACCCTTTCCAGGATGAATGTGTTTGTATTCCTAGCAGCCCATGGTACTCTCAATACTCTTCTCCAGCACCACAGCTCAAAGGCATCAATTCTCCTTCTAGCCTCCTTGGTCATTAATTCACCATGACCAAGTGGGATTCATAATAGGTATGCAAGGATGGTTCAACATAAGAAAAACAATCAATGTAATTCATCACATTAACAAAGAACAAGAACCACATGATCCTATCAATTGATGCAGAAAAGACCTTTGACAAAATCCAATACCCTTTCCTGATTAAAACACTCAAAAAAAATAGGATTAAGTGGAATTTCTTCAACAAAGTAAAAAGTATATACGCAAAGTTGAGAGCCAACATTGTTCTCAATGGAGAGATTAAAGGAATTCCCTTTGAGAACAGGTACTAGTCAAAGATGCCCACTATCACCTCTCCTATTCAATAATGTATTGGAAGTCACAGCGATTGCAGTAAGACAAGAGAAGGAAATAAGAGGTATCCAAATTGGCAAAGAGAAGGTAAAAATTATCTCTATATGCAGATGATATGATAGTATACTTAGAAAACCCTAAAGACTCAACAAGAAAACT
>NW_006402233.1:4564-7010 GCF_000299155.1 Elephantulus edwardii
GGATGAATATTGTATAAAACCATTATTGTAGAATGAATATAAGGATCCAGGAGGGGTGGGAGAAGCTGGAACCAGAGGGATGTGGATGTGCAGGGGAAGAGGGAATTAATCACTGGGTTGTACAATTTGATGGGTGGGGGGTGAGGGAAATAGAAAGAATCTGTTCAAATTTGTATTTGAGTTTTGCAAGTAAACTAGGAGGAAAAAGAAACTAAAGATTCTTACCATTGGACTGATAGCCAGAGTCATGATGGGTGGACAGCTTCATCTTGCTTCGATCCACAATTAACATCCTTGGTACCAGCAGTCAGGAAATAAGTAGATATGCACTGTACTGGGAAAATCTGTAGTTAGGGATACATTGCAGGTGCTCACAAATATTTCTTGTAAGAATATTATTTACCTCATGAAAATTCATTTCTACTCCAGCGGCTTAAATAAGCAGAACTGTATTCTTCATTCAGCAGATATATTTTATATGCTCCTTTATTCTCCTTTTAATCTGAGATCAGAAGGTGTCCCATGGCTGCCCTATTGTGAAAGGAACAGAAGCTATTTATTTTGTAGACACTCTTTTACAGGGAACAGCCATTTGGATAGATTTTAACACACCTTTCACACTGAGCCAGAGTATACAATGGTTTCTTCAATCTCTAAAGTAAATATGGTGGTATTTCAACCATTAAGGAACTTTTCTACAAAACGACATTGTGCTATTTTTCACATTTCTCTGATTCTGGGGCTCATTAACACTTTTGGCTTGATTCCTGTCTGAGGGTGTAACTGCTCCACTCCCTCTTAATTTTGCCAGGGGTAGCAGCACACAGAGGAGGAAGCCAGGGCCAAACTCGACTGGTGAGGTTAGGGTGGTTCCAAAAAAAAAGGCTAATATCAACACAGTGCTTGGCTGTTGTTATTTTATAATGGCTGTGTACAGCTTAGACTATCAGTGCTGTTTTGAAATTTATATTAAGGTTTAACTGTCAACAATCCCTGAGACATTGAAAATTCTACAGCATTAAAATCCTGAAGATATCAACAGATGCTGTTGAGTTAACCCAGTATCATGACCAACTATGGGTGTCAGAATAGAATTGTGCTCCAGAGAATTCCAGGGGTGTTGGAAGAAGATCACTGAGTCTTTCTTTGGAGGTGCCTCTTGGGGATTGGAAGGAACCTTTAAGTTTTCAGTTTGAAGCTGATTATATTTACCATTTACAGTATATAGGAGCTCTTCAGAGACAGTCTCTTCGTCCAATCTAAAGTGCATTATAAGGAGGATTGTGGTATCAGGATTGGAAGAAGAATCATCAACAAACTGTGTTATGGAGATGACACAACCTTGGAATATGAGAAGAACTGAAACTGAGGAAGATCTGAAGCATTTGCTGCAGAAGGTCAAGGACTGTAGTCTCCAATATGTGTTGAAGCTCAACATCAAGAAGACAAAGATTATCACCACTGGATCAACTGGAAACACCATAGTTAGACGGAGAAGAGATTGAGGTTGGTAACAATTTCAGCTAGCTTGTTTCCACAGTCAACACTCTTGGCATTAGCAGTCAGGAAATCAAAAGGTGAATTGCCCTGTGAAAATCTGTAGTCAGGGACTTCTCCAGTCTGCTGAACAGCAGCGATGTCAGTCTGGAGACTTAGCTGCGCCTGATTTAGGCCATGATGTTTGCAATTACTTGCTATGCAGCAGAGAGCTAGACAATAAATAAAGATGACCAAAGAAGAATTGATGCCTTTGAATTGTGTGCTGAATAAGAGTATTTACTATCCCATGAACTACCAAGAGAACAAACAGGTTTGTCCTGGAGAAACTGAAGCCAAGCTGCTCCCTGGAGGCAAGGATTTTGAAACTCCATCTGACATACTTTGGACATGTTGCCAGAGGTTCCAGTCCTTGGAAAAGGACTTTGTGCTTGGAAGGATGGAGTGACAGCACAGGAGAGGAAGGCCCAGGAGGAGATAGCTTAACACAGTAATTGGGGTAACGGGGTGAGGTGTGTCAGAGATAGTGAGATTGGCTTAGGACATAGTGACACTATGAGTCACAGGCAACTCAACAGCACATAACAACAACAATGTGGAGAGGAGACATATACTGATCTAGCAGGTCTCTGCAGCGTAAAAATATTCAGGATGGTTTGTACAAATAAAGGAATTGACAAGCAGCTGTCTGATAACAAGGAACACCACAGAAGGGGCAAGGTCTGTTATCATCAGCCCAGCGCTGATAAATGGAGCAGTCTCTTCAGAGAAAGGACTGAGCCTCTTTCACTCATGCCCTCATAGCAGCATTGAGAATGTGCCAAATTCTCAAAACAAGAGACAGACTATGCACACACAGCTCTAATCTAAACATCTCAAGATCAAAGAAATGTTAGGTTATAGCAATAAGCAAACACATCAAAAGACAGGAAAAACAGACTATTGACTC
>NW_006402234.1:0-3095 GCF_000299155.1 Elephantulus edwardii
CCTAACTGTGTACTTGTCCAATGCAAAATATCTCCTGATTTCCTGATTGCTGGTACCAAGTGTGGTGATTGCTGATCCAAGCAAATAAGATAGTTTTTAGCTTCAGTCCTTTCTCCATCTATAATAAACTGATATTTACAGCATTGCACTTCATGATAGATCTTAAAATGCTTTTGTTGGCAATAAATGCCACACCATTCCTCTTTCATTTGTCATTTCTGGCATAATAGAGCATGTGATTGTCTGACTAAAATGACAATAATAGACCATCTCAGCTCACTAATGCCAAGGATGTCAATCTTAGTGTGTTCAATTTTTGACAACTTGAAGTTTTCCTGGACTCATACTCTGTACATCCCTGTTCCAATTATTAATGGTTATTCCTTATTTTTATTCTTGTCACATAAAGAAATGAAGGTCTTTCACTAGGTAAAAGTTTTACTCAATCCACATCATAACAATGGACTCTACTTTGAGGAGGCAGCTTTTCCCCATCAAATTTTGAGTGCTTTCTAATCTGAGAGGCTCATCTTCTGACACTATATCCAACTACCAGTGTTCCTAAAGGTTTGTGGTGATTTCAGAAGTGGATGGCCAGTCCTGCTTCTTAGTCTGTTTTAGTCTAGAAGCTCCACTGGCCCCTACTCACCGTTTGTAGCCCTGCTGTTACCTGAAATACTGGTGGCATAGCTTCCAGCATCACAGCACCACATAAGCCATATTAAGTCCATGATGTTTTATCTTGAAATTCTAAACTAACTACATCTTTAAAGACATTATTATGAAATAAGGTCACATACCGAGTTTCTGACTGAGCATGAATTTGAGGGAGGGAGACAGTATTTGCTTGCTTTTACAATTTGGAACCAATTTTAATTTGGAACCAGCTTCCGGTTAGTCATGGTAATCTAAAAAAGGACTATGAGGTGGGAAATGCATGCATTTTTTCACTTTAAAGCACTGACATTTTAGTGTATGACATTTGCTCATTATTTATACTCTTTAGGCACTTATTAATCTTTATAGTTTTTGCTATGATTGTGTCTTTCCCTTTTATATAAATATCATATCTATTTTTACTGGGGTGAGATGATATCTCATAGTTGTTTTGATTTGCATCTCTTTTAGAGCTAGGGATTTTGAACATTTCTTCATGTGTTTGTTCACCATCTGAATGTCTTCTTTGGTGAAGTGCTCGTTCATATCCTGTGCCCATATTTCAATGGGGTATGTACCTTTATGTTGTTGTGGTGTTTGAGTACTTTATAAATTCTAGAGGTAAGTTCCTTATCAGACATGTCATTACCAATTTCCCCCCACCCTGTGGCTTCCCTTTTTACCCTGTTGGAGAAGTTTTTTAGATGTTCATAGGGATTTGATTCTTACAAGGTCCCATTCATCTATTTTATCCTCTCCTGGTTGTAGGTTTGCATTGTTCACAAAAGCAAAGAGATGGAAACAACCCAAGAGCCCATCAACAAGCGAATGGATTGAGAAACTGTGGTATATTCACACAATGGAATACTATACAGCACTGAAAAACAAGGAACTCATGAAATATTCTACAAAATGGGTGACCCTGGAGGACATTTTGCTGAGTGAAATATCTCAGTCACAAAAGGACAAATATTGACTAATGCGACTGTTATAAAAATGGACTGGCATGGGGTTTGGGAGGAAATGAAGACGAGAGGGGATAAATAATGTACACTGCATTGAAACAGATAAGGAATAGAACTGCTTAAAAGGAATATATGATTAGGTATTATTTGCATGACAACAGTCCAGAATAAGAGCTGCGTAGTAAAGTGGACTGGGGGTGGGGTCGGGGATTGTACAACAATGAAATAAATTTTTTATAAGAGAAAAGCTAACTAGAGTTGGGGATGGGCAGGGAGGAAAATGTGCAACAGTGAATAAATGGAAATCCAAGTTCTCTGTAAACTTTCAATAACATCTGAATTAAAGAAAAGCCCAGAAATAAAAAAATAAATAAGTATCACATCTCATCATATAATTAATATGTCTATATATGCCAGTCTATGCAGTGAAAAATGTGTATGATAGATATACAACTATTGAATATTGACATCTGGTGATAAGCTGACATCTGGTAGGTGGAATAACTTTTTTTGTTGATTTATGTTGATAATTGGCTTACACACACTACATAAAATAGCATTTCTTTTTGTTAAAAACACAATTTAAGAGACATATAATAGGGATTCTAATCAACTCTCATCATGCTCTGTTGTTGTGTGCTGTTGGGTTGGAACCGACCCATAGCTGACTCTCAGTGCTCCTCTGAATAGGGTGGCCACAAGCTGGATTTGATGCAACAGTAATTAAAAAAAATTGTCATTTTCTCTACATGCCTTAGAAAGTCAGCCTCAATTTTTGGTCCAGATACTATCAGCAAAGGATCCATTTGAATTTGTAAGATGAATTGAATTTCGACTTATGAGTGGACATATGAATCTATGCTAGACCTAGGGGTAACCTGAAGGCCATAGACCTGCAGGGCAGGAGTCAGATCATGCCCTGCAAAAAGTGGTGATGGGATGAGGGGTGGCACACTGTCTGAAGAGTTCGTAGGAGTACAGTAATTTGGTCAAAGGAACCCTTCAGCAACAAGCTTTATGTTCCTCTGGTTTGGTTTCCATTCAGCCTATCATGTGTGCTGTCATTGCCATCCAGGTGGAACTGACTGACAGCTAGCCCCTCCAGCAGATTTTCAGAGGCTGTAAATTGCACAGAAGATTGCCCCTCTTTCTCCTGAAGAGCGGGCAATGCCTTACAGACTGCACGGTGATGTGTTTCTTGAAAGAGGATTTTGCCCCAGTGTACGACTCTCAGCTCTGAATAAGGAAGTAGAGGAGAAAAATCTGTGACTCTTGGAGACTCACCTGGCTAGTGGATTGTGAGGATGGAGGGAAAAAAAAATCCAGAGATGTGTCTTAGAGAAAATGCAGTCAGAGTGCTCCCTGGAGGCAAGGATGGTGAAGCTTCATCTCACAGACTTGGGAATGTTGTTTGTTGTTGTTATTGTTATTACGTGCCGTCGAGTCCCTATGTACAACAGCCCTAAACTCCAC
>NW_006402234.1:5180-5702 GCF_000299155.1 Elephantulus edwardii
AAAAACGTGGCTGCCAGAGCTGCACTTTGTCTTTTCACTTACTCAATTTGCATACTGGTGTACTTGGAGCTCTGCTGGCCTAGTGGCAGCAAGCTGCATGGCAATCCTCAGGGCACACAGTTCTAACCCACTAGCTGCTCTGCGGAAGAAGGATCGGAAGTCTCCTTCTGTGCAATTACCTGCCTGTGAAAACCCATCAGAGGGTCAACTATGGGTCGGTTCCGACTCTAGGGTACACAACAACAACAACAATTTATATACTGAATACATAAAGTGTATAGCCTATAAGAAGAACACAGCTTAAAAAAACACAGCTCAGTATTAGAGGAAGACTGGTAAAAGCGTGTAATATTTATTTTTTTTTATTATTTTGTGTGCATGAACCGTCAAATCAGATCTGACTGGTACAGGAGGATATTGCTCCTCCTTCTCCGGCAGAGCATCTGGTGGATTCGAACCGTGTACCTCTGGGATTGCAGTGCAGCTTCTTGCCACTAGGCCACCAGAGTTCCCCTAAAAGCG
>NW_006402235.1:0-1160 GCF_000299155.1 Elephantulus edwardii
TTAACAATATTCAATTTTCATTTACTTATACTTCTCACATTTTTATTCCAACCACTAGTGTCTGTTTACAAATGTTTCTCCTCCTTTGCGATTTCCAATATGTGGACTCAGCCTCTGGTGCCATGCATGCTAGTCTTATCTAAATGTGTTCTATTGTATATAGAGTTTTTGAAGGCCTATTGTTTTGGAAATAGATGGACTGTCCTTCTGTCTAGACTGTCTTAATTTGGATATTGCATTAGAGTATGGAGAAGCCAATGCTAAAGGAAGAAATCAAGAAATGAAAGAGCTGAACAGAAAATTTCAAAGGGCCGGTAGGGAGGACAAAGCAAGACACTCTAATGAAATGTTCAAAGAGCTTGGGTCAGAAAATCAAAAGGGCTGAATTCACTCAGTGTTTCCATAGCTGAAGGAGTTGAAAAACAAATTAAAACCATGAGTGGCAATACTTAAGGATGCTTTAAGTAGAATGTTAAATGATGTAAGAAGCATTAAAATAATATGGAAGGAATATAGAGTCACTTAGCAGAAAGAATTGTCTGACACAGAAGAATTTCATGAAATAACATATGAGCAAGAGACTATTGTGATGAAAGAGGAAGTTCAACTTGCTCTGAAAGAATTGGCAAAAAACAAGGCACTAGGAGTCGATGGAATACCAATTGACATATTTCAACAAACAAACGCTGCTCTGGATGTGCTCACTAAGTTATGCCAAGAAATCTGGAGGACAGCCACCTGGCCAACTGACTGGAAGAGATCGATATTTGTTCCCATTCCAAAGAAAGGTGTCCCAACAGATTGTGGAAATTATCAAATAATATCATTGGTATCACAGGCAGGCAAGATTCTGCTGAAAATTATTAAAAAAAAAAAAAGACTGGAGCAACACACCAACAGAGAACTGTCAGATGTGCAGGTTGGGTTTAGAAAAAGTCCTGGTACTAGGGATATTATAGCTAATGTTAGATGGATCTTGGCAGAAAGCAGAGAATACCACAGGATGTTTATATGTGCTTCATTGACTGTTCAAAGGCTTTTGACTTTGTGGATGAAAACAATCTGTGGATGACTCTGAAAAGAATGGGAATCCCAGAACATTTGATTGTGCTAATGTGAAACCTATGCTTGGATGAAGAAGCAATCATCAGAGCAAGGAG
>NW_006402235.1:2195-5879 GCF_000299155.1 Elephantulus edwardii
GGTAGCACTGTGATTGATGGAGAAGAGATTGAAATTATTATCAATTTCAGCTTGCTTGGTTCTACAATTAACACTTTTGGCACCTGCAGTCAGCAAATCAAAAGATGAATTGCACTAGGAAAATTTGTTGTCAGGGATTTCTCCAGAGTACAAAAATAGCAAGGAGATCAGTCTGGAAATGAAGGTGCACCTGATCTAGGCCATGGTCTTTGTAATTACTTGCTATGCATTAAAATGACTAAGGATGATAGAAGAAGAATTGATGATTTTGTTGTTGTGCTAGATAAGAGAATTCAACACAAAATGAACTGCCAAGAGAACATATAGGTCTGTTCTGGATTGGGTGAAAACAGGATACACTTTGGAGTCAAGGATTTTGAAGCTCCATCTCAAATATTTTAGAAATATTACCAGGAGAGACCAGTCCTTTGGACAGGCATACTTCAAAGGGTGGAGAGACAAGGCAGGAGAGGAAGACTCTGGATTAGATGGATTGACACAGTAACTGAAGTTATGAGGACAAATGTGGTAGAGATGGTGAGATTAGGTCAGAATAGAACTGGATTTAGAGGTATTGTGCTTAGGAACAGTGTAAATCACAGGCAACTTTACAGCACATAACAATAACAACATCACTAGTGGAAGTTATTTTAATATTACTGTGGGGAAAAGGTCACTTTAGGGCACTTTATGTTTTGTTAGTTATTGCTGTTTTCTCTGAGCATAGGCTACCTTGAAGAAGCCCCTTGCTTGCAAGATTTACAAGATTTAAGTCACTTAGCCAAGGATGTCTGCCTCCATTTCTCCAAAGGCGTATCTTCAGCCTTTAAAAAAAAAATCATTGGTAGTCTGGTTCTTATCACTGTTCCATAGTTTGTTCTTTGTTCAACAAAGATGTCTTTGTTTAATATCTTCATCTCATGCCTCCTAACTCTATCCCTTATAGGAAGGAATGGAAAAAGACAGAAAGTTTAGAATAAAATGATTATGGAAACAGCAGCACACTGTTGTAAAGAGGGAAACCCATAACCACTCAAATTACTAAATAATCAAGAAAAGGTAATTTATTCTAGCATGGTATAGTAAGGAAAAAGAGTGATAGAAGACTAGGAGAATAAGACTGTCAGAAGAGCCAGATAAATTCAAAACTATTCCAGAAGGTTACATTAGCAGAAAGATTTCATACAAGTTATTGAAGGTCTTTTGACATCCAGGTGACAAAAGAAAAGAAGTGTCCATACATTTGGTTTTCTGGCTTCTTAGTTAAGAGATCTTTTGTTATGAGTGGCAGCCTCATATTTTCAGTTTATCAGAGACCAGGATACTCTCATATCACAGAAAAGGAACATGCACAATAGATGTTACAAAAGGGCATAGAAAATCAGATGCAGCCATCCAGTCCAGGATGAGAGGAGATAGAAATGTAAATGAAGCAGAGCACAAACTTAGTTTTTAGGGGCTATTGTGTTTTAAGATATTAATGTTATATGTGCATAATAAACCAGCTTTGCTAGCAGGTAGAAGAGAATAAAAAATTAATGGAATGAAGGTTTGTCTGAATTGGCTATATACCAAAAAATTTCAGAATCAGTTCAATAATCAAAAGCTATTATTGCTTGGCAGCATATATGGATGATTTACATTAAAAGAACATATTAAGTAGTTTATCACAAATTATTATTAACTAATACTTTATTCTTACCCCTGGGTCAGTTTGCAGCACCATGGACAAGCGATTGAGATTGCTAACAGTTTTAGTTTCTTTGGTTCCACAGTCAGCACTCTTGGTACCAGCAGCCAGGAAATCAAAAGAAGAATTGCATTGGGGAAATTTACTATCAGGGACTTCTCTAGATTCCTGAAGAGCAAGATGTCAAATTAAATACTAAAGTGCACCTAATCCATGCCATGATCTTTGCAATTACTTACTATGCATCAGAGAGCTGGACAATGACCAAGGATGACAGAAGTATAATCAATATCACAGAATCTTGGTGCTAGAGGTAAGAATCAAACATAACATAGACTGCTAGAAGAACAAACAGATTCATCCTAGAAAGGTTGAAACCAGACTGCTTCTTGGAGGCAAGGATTCTGGAGCTCTGTCTGACATACTTTGGACTTATTGCTAGGAGCAACCAGTCCTTGAAGAGGACATCAATGTTTAGCCAGGTGGAGGGACAGCACAAGAGAGGAAGTCCCTGAATGAGATAGATTGACTCAGTGACTGGGGTAATGGGGATAGGTAGAAAGGAGACTCTGAAATTGGCTCAAGATAGAGTAGGGCTTAGAGCTGTTGTAAATAGGGTTGCTATGAGTTGCAAGTGACTCATGGCACATAACAATTTCAACAATAATCTATAATGTTATTACTATGTGCCATCCAGTCACCCACAACTCATAGTAATCCTATGCATAGCAGTTCTGAATCGTACCTTATCCTGAGCCAATATTGTTGTTGTTAGGTGCCATCTAGTCATAGACAACTCACAGCGACCCTGTGAATGAAAGGCCTGAGCACTGTTCATGGAGTTTCTGGAGGCAAGCCATTTCTGTAGAGGAAGTCATTCCTGCTTCCAAGTTTATTTTAATCAGGAAGCTCCACTAAACACTGTCCACCATAGGTAACCATTATCACATTTGGCACATCAGTGTCCCATTGCATCATAGCAACCACAAGTGACCTCTGTATGGTGATGCACAGACCACTGCTATACCACCTAGAAAAATATTTGACAAAAAACCAATTTGAATCAGGCCTGGGGGCTGCAGATTAAAATCACCCACCTTTGGCTTTGTAGCATAATTTTCTGTTATGCTTATAAGTCTTATTTATAAATGAGGACACACTCTACCTTATAAATAAGGACACACTCTACCTCACTAAATAATATACATACCTATATGCACAATCTCTGAAAACCCACTGGAGAGTAAGCTAAGTGGCTTCTGACTTGATGGCACACAACAATATAATTAACTTACATTTGTCCTATTTACATTTACGGGGAGCTACTTATTTCAGTAAAAGAAGATTTATAGACTTGAGTCACTCTTTAACAGTTAACTCTAGACTAAAATCTATTGTTGTCCAAGTGTTCTGCCTCTTGTTGTAATGTTCTGTCAAGCTGAATATGACATATAGCAACCTTCTTCATACAGTCTGCTTGATTTCATGAATACTGATTGCAGATCCAAGTAAATCATTGACACCTTCAATTCTTCTTCATCTGTCATGATGTTGCTATTGATCTAGCATGAAGTTTTTGTTTTCTTGATGTTGAGGTGTAATCCACATTGAAGGCTGTATTACTGAACCCAAAACATATACCCCAATTGCCCCAATTACTGTGTCAATCCGCCTTATTTGAAGTCTTTCTCTTCTGAGCCGTCCTTTAACCCTTCTAAGCACAATGTCCCTTCCCAAGGACTTGTTCCTTCTGGCAAAGTACTCAAAGTAAGTGAGACATAGCTTAAAAAACCTTGGCCCCAAGGAACAATTTGATTTCACCCACTTCAGGACAGAACTTTTTGTGCTTTTGGCAGTCCATGGTATGTTTAATATTATTCTTCAGCACCATAAATCAAAAGCATAATTGTTTTCAGCCATCCTTGTTCATTGTCCAGCACTCTGATGCATAACAAGTAATTGCAAAGACCATATCCTGGATCAAGTACATTTTA
>NW_006402236.1:0-2445 GCF_000299155.1 Elephantulus edwardii
AAAGAAAGGTGACCCAACTGAGTGTGGAAACTACAGAACAGTGTCATTGATTTCACATGCAAGCAAGATTCTGCTGAAGATCATCCAAAAAACGAAGACAGTCTTGGAAACCTAAATTAGGAGCAGTTTTACTCTGTCTACACGGCCATAATGATTAATTTTATAAAAAAAACAACAAATGGGAATGATTGCACGAAACACAACGTGAATGAAGGACAGTATGAAAGACCATGTATATGTACTTTGTTAGCAAATCAATATAAAAAAACTTTAAAAATATTTATAAAATGGGATGAACTTGATGTTTCTGTGTGTGTGTGTGTGTCCCTATCATAAAGCCTTTAAGTCTGTGCACAGTCTGCCTTGACATGATCTAAGTGAGGTCAAAGCTTTGGGTATTGTACAACTACAAAATAGGAGACTGCCTTGCAGCTTCGTGTATGGTACAACAAAAAGACAAATTCCAGTCCAGGTTGCCCAACTGAAAGCATAGAGTGAAAACCAAGCAATTATGTAGGAAATACCTTTGTTGGAAGCCTTTTCTGCTCTGCCATTACTGGGTGCTCTGAGCTGCTGGAGGCCACGTCAAGAAATTATTCCCAGATCTTGTCAGATTGCAACAGTTGAATTTCCTGCCATGCTCTTTCGCTAGTTAAAATGCCTTGATTGGGGGGGGGGGGAGACGGTGCACACAGGCGGTCTTATTTGCCAAGGATTGGTGACTTGGCAGCTTAATATCTGGGAATGGACTGCAATCCCTAACTCCCAGCACTGCCCAAGCCCTGGATCCCCATCCCCGCCACAGGACAGTGTCCAGGGACCCCACCCCACCACCAACCCGCACCCACACACTTCTGGCACACTCTGGTGGTCTTGCCACAACTGTACACCCCTGGCGGTACTCCAGGGCCACTAGAGACTCCTTCCCGCACCATAATAGAGACCTACCAACAGCCATGGACAGTAGATTCTGAGTCAGCACACAAAGGCACACAGCGGATCCAACCATTGTCTGAAGCTGCTGTGGGATTGATCTGCCACGAGAAAGGCTGGTAGGATCCTAATTGGGTTTTCTTAGGCACCTCCGATTGCCTGGGAGAGTATCCAAGGGTGAGCCCATTGGTGGGAATTTGGCTGAGCTCTCTCAGGGCATGCTAACTGCCCCAGAACTCGTGGGTCAGTGATAATTTGGCTGAACTTTTGTGGACACTGTAGACCAGCCAGAGGCGAGTGGGTTGGTGGGAATTTGATTTTGTCTTGTTGAGTCCCCTTGGACCCAGGAGATAATTTGGCTGAACTTTTGTGGACACTGCAGACCAGCCAGAGGTGAGTGGGTTGGTGGGAATTTGACTTTGTCTTGTTGAGTCCTCTTGGACCCTGGAGCCTTCCTGGGCAGGGGCCACTGTGCAAGGGCACTGCATGAGCACCACTGGACAGGGACAAGTGAATGAAAACCACTGGGTGGGAGAGAGACAGCTGGAATTTGAATAGGGACCCCAACTGTAAGCACACCCAGACAACTGAGGCCTGAGTGAGGTCCCCCAAGTGGCTGACCTGCCCTTGTGATAGCCCCAACCACGTGCATACCCTACCCTATTTGGTTCCATACCTGTGTCTACATGTCTGGTTAATCAACCTGCCTTTAATCCAGAGCACCTTGACCTGTCTTACTTACAAGAGGCTGCTCTCACAGGTTCTGAACTGACATTTCCCTGGAGTCAGACGTTCAGAGAAAAACACAAGTAGGATAGCTACCCAACTGATCTCTAGAGCATTATCTTCAGATCAAGAACATATCACTGTCAGGGGAGCTCTAGTGGCCTAGTGGCAAGGAGCTGCAACTACAATCCCAGAGGTGCACGGTTCGAATCCACCAGATGCTCTGCCGGGAAAGGGGGGACAATCTCCTCCTGTACCAGTCAGATCTGATTTGATGGTACACTCACACAAAAATAAAGCAAACAAACAAACAAACAAAAAGAAAGAAAAAAAGAACATATCAACGTCTCGAAGAAAGCAAGCTGTCCTGCACAATATACAAGTACAAGGCAAGATATCACCCCCAAAGGGTGACACAGTATCAATGAGTATTCTGAAGCCAGAAAGTCTGATGGAACTTTCTGACACAGAATTTAAAAGAACAATGATTGAATATTTTCAATGAATGAAAGGCAAACTTGAAGAATTACAAGACACTACAAGCAAAACCCAGGAGGAACTTAAAAAAAAAAGTCCAGAACAATGTAGAGAAAACAAAGGAGGCATTAGCGGCACTGGAAAAACAAGAAACCACTATCCAAAATATGAGGTCCAATGTTTCAGATGCTGTCAACATGATGGAGGGACACATGAGCAGAGTTGAAGAGATGGAACACAGAGCCAGTGAAATAGAAGACAAAATTGTCACCACTGATGTGCTAGAGCAAAAAGTAGACTCAAAAAGGA
>NW_006402236.1:4905-5808 GCF_000299155.1 Elephantulus edwardii
CTGAATAAAATACTGGTCAATAGAATTCAACGATACATCAAAGAAATAATCCATCATGACCAAGTGGGATTTATAACAGGTATGCAAGGATGGTTCAACATAAGAAAAACAATCAATGTAATTAATCACATTAAAAAGCAAAGAAAAAGAACCACATGATCCTATCAATTGATGCAGAAAAGGCCTTTTACAAAATCCAACACCTTTCCTGATTAAAACACTCAACAAAATAGGATTAGAGGGGAATTTCTTCAACATAGTAAAAAGTACTTATGCAAACCCGAGAGCCAACATCGTTCTCAACAGAGAGAGGTTAAAGGCATTCCCTTTAAGACCAGGAACTAGGCAAGGATGCCCATTCTCACCTCTCTTATTTAATATTGTATTGGAAGTCTTAGCGATAGCAATAAGACAAGAGAAGGAAATAAGAGGTATCCAAATTGGCAAAGAGGAAGTAAAATTATCTCTCTATGTGGATGATATGATAGTATACCTAGAAAACCCTAAAGACTCAGCAAGAAAACTATTGGACGTAGTTGACCAATTCAGCTAAGTAGCAGGATACAAGATCAACATATAAAAATCAGATGGCTTTCTTTACAGTGACGAAGAAAATACAGAGCCTGAACTAAGAAAAACAATACCCGTCACAATAGCAAATCACAAGATAAAAACTTGGGAGTAAATCTAACCAGAAACACAAAGGATCTATTCAAAGAAAATTACAAAACATTACTACAAGAAACAAAAAGAGGGGATCCAAGATGGCGGCGGAGGCAGAGACAGCGTGGTGAGCTGCAGGAGTAGTGAACCACTTAAAGCAGGGCCATTATGGCCTTCCACAGACTTTGGCTTATTGAGAATTGAACACTTAAACAGTTGATGACTGGCCCTCAGTGAAGA
>NW_006402237.1:0-1353 GCF_000299155.1 Elephantulus edwardii
ATAGAGCTTAGACTAGAAGAAAAAGAAAGAAGTAATGCAGTGTTTTCATTTTGAATGAAGAGATTGATTGTACTACACACACACACACACACACACAAACACACATATAGGAATATCTACTAAATCAATCTCATTAAAAGTGTTTACAATGAATAAACACTGGTAAAACCTGGTTACCAGATAAACATTGACATAGCCTAAGAAAAAGTCTAGGCTATCTCATTTTCCCTAATGTGTCTTCTTGAGTCCCATTGACAAGAGAATAGAAAGGACTAGTCTTTGTAGAAGGATATCATACTTGGAAGGGTCAAGAAACAGCATAGGAGAGGAACACCCAGGGTGAGATAGATTGACACAATAACTGGGGTAATGAGAGTAGATGTAGCAGAGACAGTGAAATTAGATCAGGATAGAGCACATTTCAGAACTGCAGCTTATAGCATTGCTATGAATTGTCGACTTGATGGCACATAACAACAACAGCAATCAGAGTAAAGATCTAATGTTTGTTTGTTTGTTTTTATTGTGATTTTAATGAAGGTTTACAGGAATGTTGGATTTTCATTCATTTACTGTTCCACATATTCCTCCCTACACGCTCAGTTCACTTTTTTTAAAAAAAAAACATACTCACTGTTGCATAATTTCATCCTTCCCTCTACCCCTTCCCAGCCCATATTGTTATGTAGTTATTATTCTAAACTGTTGAACAGTTCTTTTCTTCATCTGTTCCAATGCAATTTTTATTATTTATCCCCTCTTTTCTTAGTTTTTCCCCACACTCCCATGTCAGTCCTGTTTTATAACAATGGCATTCCTCTTACCTCTTAATAATAGTACCAGGCACAAAGTATTTTCTCAACTAATGATGATATGATACCAATGAACAGAGTATACAAGATGCAATCTCATGTGTATAATCACCAATGTTTAAGTAACTCTAATTTATGTCTTGGGACCAGCCTGTCTCTCTGAGAAGCACACCAGAACTAGATAACTAGTAAAACATGTATGAGGATCCAAGGGCGGGGGTGGGGGGCTGGGGAGCACAGGGAGGAGGCTGAGAGGGAGGCATAACCACAGAATTGCATAATTTGATGGATGGAGGGAGAAGTGGATTAAGAAAATGCAAAAGATCTGGTGTGAAAAACAACATATAGTAAATCAGTATAAAATAAAAAAGTGTATCTTAAAAAAAAAAAGATATCCTAAGGTGATGAAGGCAGAAGTTCAAGCTGCTTTGAAGGAAATAGCAAAAAATAAGGCCCCCGGAATAGATGGTATACCAAATGATGTTTTTCAGCTAACAGATGCTGCCGTGGATGTGCTCACCAAGTTGTGCCAAGAAATCTG
>NW_006402237.1:2493-5935 GCF_000299155.1 Elephantulus edwardii
CGTCTGACCTACTTTGGACATGTTGTAAGGAGAGACAGGTCTTTAGAGAGGGCCATCATGCTGGGTAGAGTGGAGGGACAGTGCAGGAGGGGAAGACCTTCTATGAGGTGGATTGATTCGGTGACTGGGGTAATCAGATGGGTGTGTCAGAAGCAATGAGATTGGCACAGGATAGAGTACGGTTTAGGGCTGTTGTAAATAGGGTCGCTATGAGTTGCAAACGACTCGATGGCACATAACAACAACAACGACAAGGTGTTACTAGATATTAATGGTTATTTCATGTTATACTGAAAGCTGAATAGCTTTTCACCTATGTCACAGACTTCTTTGAGATTGCTGCTGCTAAAGCAGCAGTTGTTGTGTATCATGGAGTCAGAACTAACATATAGTTGATCCTCCCACAAGTTTTCAGAGGCAGTGAATCATGTGGGAATTGATTATCTGTCTTTCACCTACAGAGCAGCTGGTAGATTCAAAGCTAAAGCAGGCTTTAGAGGGAAATAATCCACTAAGATGTCTGCATTAGAAGAAAAGAAAAATGTCAAATCACTTACCTAAGATTCTACTTTAAGATTATTGGGGTTTGTTCTCGAGAAGGAACGTCCCTCAAGGTTTATGTTGGCAGATAGACTGAAAACCTCATCCAAAGACAAGCTAAAATACATTAATTTTCATTTATTGTGTCAGGAAGTTTATTGACAGGG
Source organism: Elephantulus edwardii (assembly GCF_000299155.1). Classification (NCBI taxonomy): domain Eukaryota; kingdom Metazoa; phylum Chordata; class Mammalia; order Macroscelidea; family Macroscelididae; genus Elephantulus; species Elephantulus edwardii. The sequence goes on from NW_006402237.1 coordinate 3,201, forward strand.
TGGAAGGGAGTAGCATTGCAAGGATTTAGCGGTGGCCAACCAGAAGAATTTTCCCACTAAGGATGTGAGAGAAATAGTCAAGTTTTTATATCCTCACTTAAACAAACTCCTCTATATGGCAAGGTTAAGGAATGCATACGCTGATGGAAGGTATAGCCTAAGGAGAAATCATAATTGTTTGACTTTTCTCTGGTTCTGTAAGCACGGCTAGACACAAGAAGGGCGACGGTCCATCTGCTTCAGTGGTGTTCACTATGACAAGGAGCTAGAAAAGTCAAATCTAAGAAGTACCCAACTAACTATCTTAGAAGTGGCCATTTTAAGCTATTTAGACAAACTACAATACAAAGACACTAGACAAAAGAAGAGCAAACTGAACAAAAAAATAAAGAAATGATATTATAAAGCTAAGAAGAGAAAGAAATGATATGGAGAACAGAAAAAAAGCCAAAGCATTGAAATGAAAGCTTATTCTTTGATGAGATCAATAAAACAAACTTCCAGTTCTATGGATCAGAAGAAAAGAGAAAAGATGCAAATCAGGAATGAAAGAGATGACATAATCATAACTTGTAAATATATTGAAAAGGCCATTTGTTGTTGTTGTTAGGTGCTATCAAGTCAAGTATGGCTCATAGTGGCCCTATGCACGACAGATCTGAACCTTGTCCTGCCCTGTGCCATCCTCACAATCTCCAACACCCTCAAGACCATTACTGCAGCTACTGTGTCAGTCTACATGGTTAAGGTCTTCCTCTTCTTCACCATCCCTCCTCCTTTCCAAGCATGATTTTCCTTTCCAAGGAATAATCTCTCCTAGCACCATGCCCAAAGTAAGTAAAAAAAGATGGGTCACCTCTTTTTGTGCAGTAATTGCCTCTGAAAACTCAACTTGATGATCAGCTATTAGTTGATCCCAACTTGATGGCAATGAGGTGGGTTTTTTAAATTTTGTTAATGTAGAATTAGAAAAGATATTAAATATATATCTCTGTGCTCATAGCAGACTTCTTACCAACCTAGAGAAAATGTAGGAAGTAGCGATCGTGCATGCACCCGCACACACAGGCACACACACACACACACACACACATTATTTCACTATTTAAGAACTCTCACAGTGAGAAAGGACTTTAAACATTAGTTGAAAGAAAGAAACAAAACAAAACAAAAAACCAAGCCAAAACCCAACGTTTGTTTAACATCTTACCTGACTAAAGTACTGCCAGTTGGGGTAAACAAGGGACTGGTTGAAAACTTAGAAAGACTGGAGAATGAGATGTTTATGAGGATTGAAGATATATCTATTCATACATCTATCTATCATCTACCATCTCTATCTATCTATCTATCTATCTATCTATCTAAAAGTAAGGAAGACTTTATGCACTTGCTGCAGAACATCAAGGAATGCAGCCTTCAATATGGGTTGTATCTCAATGTAAAGGAACCTAAGATTCTTACTACTGAGCCAATAGGCAATATCATGATGGTTGGAGAAGAGATTGAAACTGTCAACAACTTCATTTTACATGGACCCACAATTAACGCACTTGGTACCAGCAGTCAGGAAAAAAGGAGACACATTGCACTGGGAAAGTCTGCAGTTAGGGACCTCTCCAAATTATTGAGGAGTAATGATGTCAGTTTAAGGACTAAGGTACATCTGATTCAAGCCAAGATCTTTCAAATCACTTGCTATGCATCTGAGAGCTGGACAATGACTAGGGATGGCAGAAGTATTGATGCCTTTGAGTTGTGGTATTGGAGAAGAGCACTCAACATCCCATGTATGGCCAAAAGAACAAACAAATATGTCTTGGAGATGATGTAGCCAGAGGGCTCTTTGAAAGCAAGGATGACAAGGCTTCAGGTGTGCGCTCTGGTATCAGGAAGTGTGAGGATAGCACAGGATAGGATGGAGTTCAGATCCACTGTTCATAGGGTCACTATGGGTCATACGCAACTCAAAGACACCTAACAATAATTACAACATCTATACAACGCTCTACTCAACAGCAGAATATACATTGTTCTCACGTGAGCATGAATATTTCACCAGGATAACCCATATGTTGTTGTTGCTATGTGCCATTAAATCACCTGCGACTCATCGTGACCATATGTACAACAACCTTAAACTCTGCTCTATCCCTTGCCAATCTTATTGTCTCTGACACATCTATCCCCATTATCCCAGTGACTGAATCAATCCATCTCATTGAGGGTCTTTCTCTCCTGCACCGTCCCTCCACCCTCCCAAGCATGATGTCCATCTCCAAGGACTGATCCTGCCTCGCAACACATCCAAAGTATGTCAGATGAAGCTGCAGAATCCTTGCCTCCAAGAAGCAGCCTGGCTTCACTCTCTCCTGTACAAACTTGTTTGTTCTCTTTGCAATCCATGGTATATTCAATACTCTTCTCCAACACCACAGCTCAAAGGCATCAACTCTCCTTCTGTCATACCTAGTCATTGGCCAGCTCTCTGATGCATGTCAAGTAATTGCAAAGACCATGCCCTGTATCAGGTGCAACTTAGTCTCCAGACTGACATAATTGCTCTTTCCCAATGCAATATGTCTTTTAATTTCCTGGCTGCTGGTACCAAGAGTATTGATTGTAGAGCCAAACAAACTGAAGCTTTCAACATTTCATTCTTTTCACCATCTATCATTGTGCTGCCAATCAGCCCAGTGGTGAGAATCATTGTTTTCATGATGTTGAGCTTCAAT